>NC_136737.1:34386633-34603074 GCF_936440315.1 Barbus barbus
ACCAACTTTGGGGTCTCTAGAACCAACTCTATAGCGCCACCACCAGTTCAAAAATTCAACATTGAAATTGTAATAACTATTGAACCCCTTATTCTAGAAAAATAAAACTTAGTACACCTGATTACTCTCTTCATGCTGATCCCATTCAATAGCTTACAGTAAGACTCCACCCATTACAGTAGCGGCCATTTTGAAAAGTACAGTATTCTGTCTGTTCGCTACTACTCCTTGAAAATTGATTCAATTCTTCCCAAAATTGACTCAGATGATCTTTGGACTGAGCCGCACAGAAATGACTGAACAGATTTTTTTTATTCATCTTTGGTCAAAAGTTATGATTTTGTGAACTTAACGAAGTCGACCCAAAATTGGTTCAGAGCCTGTATCTCGGCCAAACTTGGATCAATCGAAACGAAACTTGGTACGCTTCATCAACACCATGATCTGAGGGGCCACGCCAAAGTTGGGAACAGCGCCACCTATGGGTCGTGAGATACCAGAAATTCACATTTTTGCTTATAACTTTTGAATAGTAATTCAGAAAATTATAATCTTTATGTCTATGGATTCCTTGGGTCATGACGAAACAGAGGATGTCAATTTTGCCACAATTGGCTGAACCACATGTCCGCCATTTTGAAATGTGGTATAAATTGCAATATCTTTTGAACCATTTAACATATCGGCACAAATATCGGTAGGGATCATCAACACCATGTCCCGGAGGGACCACAGAAGTCTGAAGACAGCGCCACCTAGTGTTCCAGAGATATAACTATTCTAACAAAAACACATAACTTCTGCAAATGTTGTCCAAAATGTGTCATTTTTATGTTGTTTCGTTCCCTGGGTTATGCCGATTCTGACAATGTCTCATTTGTCATTTTCCAACATGGTGTCTGTCCGCCATTTTTAAGCAAATGAAAACCAGTGTTTTTGCTACTCCTCCTTCAAAATCTGTCCAATTCTTCCCAAAATTGACTCAGATGATCTTTGGACCGAGCCGCACAGAAATGACTGAACAGAATTTTTTGAGTACTAGTGAAAAAAAAGTTATGATGCTGTGAACATAACGGGCTCGACCAAAATTTGTTCAGAGGCTGTATCTCAGCCAAGCTTTCATCAATCGAAACAAAACTTGGTACACTTGTTCAACTCCATGATCTGAGGGTCCGTGCCAAATTTGGTAACAGCGCCACCTATGGGTCGTGAGATACCAAAATAATCACATTTTCACTTATAACTTTTGAACAGTCAGTCAGAAAATTATAAGGATTTCAATTTTGCCAGGATTGGCTGAACCACGTATCCACCACTTTGAAATTTGTTGGCTTATACTAGTGATCTTAGCATTCTTCTAAGTTACAAGCTAAACAATTACCATTCTGTTTAATGTGACTCTTCAGCTATCGAATTAACCATAAACTGCTTTACAATTAACTTTACCATGTGTTACGCTGGTTAAAATGCTAAATAACTTTTTTTATCAGCTCATTCTCTCACCTAAACCTCTCCTCGGCCTGTGAAATATGTAAGGATCGTGTGGCTCCCTCTGCTAAGACGCTTGCCCTGAACCTTTCTGGTCATGGGATCGAATCCCGTTTAGTACCAGCGGTGCAAGCGTTGTTTTGTTCCAGACATTGGATCTTCCGTGCGTCTTGAATCAGAAACGTGTATGTGTTCGTTCTCATCCCAACTTCTGTTCAATTTTGAACTTCTGTGCTTCTGAACATATCTGTTTTTTTCCATGTACGTTCTATTTCAGCTTCTTATGCTCTTCCGGCTCTGCACCGCTCTACGGGCTATTCGCAGGCTTGGCCCCGGAATCGCTGCTTGCAGCTATATTTATTATTATTATTATTATTTTTCCCCATGGGGCTCTATGGCAGCCCTATGAATGGAGCATAGGAAAATGATGAAATTTGGCACACTTGTAGAGATGGCCATGAGTAGTGATCTGACCAACTTTGGGATCTCTAGAACCAACTCTATAGCGCCACCACCAGTTCAAAAATTCAACATTGAAATGGTAATAACTCTTGAACCCCTTGTTCTATAAAAATTAAACTTAGTACACCTGATTACTCTCTTCATGTTGATCCCATTCAATAGCTTACAGTAAGACTCCACCCATTACAGTAGCGGCCATTTTGAAAAGTACAGTATTCTGTCTGTTCGCTACTACTCCTTGAAAATTGATTCAATTCTTCCCAAAATTGACTCAAATGATATTTGGACTGAGCCGCACAGAAATGACTGAACAGATTTTTTTTATCCATCTTTGTTCAAAAGTTATGATTTTGTGAACTTAACGAAGTCGACCCAAAATTGGTTCAGAGCCTCTATCTCGGCCAAACTTGGATCAATCGAAACGAAACTTGGTACGCTTCATCAACACCATGATCTGAGGGGCCACGCCAAAGTTGGGAACAGCGCCACCTATGGGTCCTGAGATACCAGAAATTCATATTTTTGCTTATAACTTTTGAACAGTCAGTCAGAAAATTATAATCTTTGTGTCTATGGATTCCTTGGGTCATGACGAAACAGAGGATGTCACATTTTCCAGGATTGGCTGAACCACGTGTCCGCCATTTTGATATTTGGTATAAATTGCAATATCTTTTGAACCATTTAACATATCGGCACAAATATCGGTAGGGATCATCAACACCATGTCCCGGAGGGACCACAGAAGTCTGATGACAGCGCCCCCTAGTGTTCCAGAGATATAACTATTCTAACAAAAACACATAACTTTTGCAAATGTTGTCCAAAATGTGTCATTTTTATGTCGTTTCGTTCCCTGGGTTATGCCGATTCTGACAATGTCTCATTTGTCATTTTCCAACATGGTGTCTGTCCGCCATTTTGAAGCAAATGAAAACCAGTCTTTTCGCTACTCCTCCTTCAAAATCTGTCCAATTCTTCCCAAAATTGACTCAGATGATCTTTGGACCGAGCCGCACAGAAATGACTGAACAGAATTTTTTGAGTACTAGTGAAAAAAAAAGTTATGATGCTGTGAACATAACGGGCTCGACCAAAATTGGTTCAGAGGCTGTATCTCAGCCAAGCTATGATCAATCAAAACAAAACTTGGTACACTTCTTCAACTCCATGATCTGAGGATCCATGCCAAATTTGGGAACAGCGCCACCTATGGGTCGTGAGATACCAAACAAATCACATTTTCACTTATAACTTTTGAACAGTCAGTCAGAATATTATAAGGATGTCAATTTTGCCAGGATTGGCTGAACCACGTGTCCATCACTTTGAAATTTGTTGGCTTATACTAGTGATCTTAGCATTCTTCTAAGTTACAGGCTAAACAATTACCATTCTGTTTAAAGTGACTCTTCAGCTATCGAATTAACCATAAGCTGCGTTACAATTAACTTTACTTTGTGTTACACTGGTTAAAATGCTAAATAACTTTTTTTGTCAGCTCATTCTCTCACCTAAACCTCTCCTCGGCAGCTTGTCAAATGTGCAGCGACTGAGTGGCTCACTCTGCTAAACCGCTTTCACCGAACCTTTTAGGGCGTGGGTTCGAATCCCGGTTGGCTCAAGCCCAGACCGCGAGAGGTCCTGTGGCCAAAAGCGGTTCAAACATTGCTTTTGTTCCAGACGTTGGATCTTCTGTGCGTTTGTTCTTCTCATCCCAACTTCTGTTCAGTTTTGAACTTCTGTGCTTCTGAACCAATCTGTTTTTTCTATGTACGTTCTTTTTCAGCTTTTTATTCTCTTCCCGCTCTGCGCCTCGCTACGGGCCATTCGCTGGCTTGGCCCCGGTAATCGCTGCCTGCAGCTATATTTAGGGGCCAAGCCCGAAGGGCTATAGCCCCTATTGTATCTGTATGTTTTATTATTATTATTATTATTTTTGGCCCATGGGGCTCTATGGCAGCCCTATGAACGGAACATAGGAAAATGATGAAATTTGGCATACTTATAGAGATGGCCATGAATAGTGACCTGACCAACTTTGGGGTCTCTAGAAACAACTCTATAGCGCCACCACCAGTTCAAAAATTCAACATTGAAATGGTAATAACTCTTGAACCCCTTGTTCTATAAAAATTAAACTTAGTACACCTGATTACTCTCTTCATGTTGATCCCATTCAATAGCTTACAGTAAGACTCCACCCATTACAGTAGCGGCCATTTTGAAAAGTACAGTATTCTGTCTGTTCGCTACTACTCCTTGAAAATTGATTCAATTCTTCCCAAAATTGACTCAAATGATCTTTGGACTGAGCCGCACAGAAATGACTGAACAGATTTTTTTTATCCATCTTTGTTCAAAAGTTATGATTTTGTGAACTTAACGAAGTCGACCCAAAATTGGTTCAGAGCCTCTATCTCGGCCAAACTTGGATCAATCGAAACGAAACTTGGTACGCTTCATCAACACCATGATCTGAGGGGCCACGCCAAAGTTGGGAACAGCGCCACCTATGGGTCCTGAGATACCAGAAATTCATATTTTTGCTTATAACTTTTGAACAGTCAGTCAGAAAATTATAATCTTTGTGTCTATGGATTCCTTGGGTCATGACGAAACAGAGGATGTCACATTTTCCAGGATTGGCTGAACCACGTGTCCGCCATTTTGATATTTGTTATAAATTGCAATATCTTTTGAACCATTTAACATATCGGCACAAATATCGGTAGGGATCATCAACACCATGTCCCGGAGGGACCACAGAAGTCTGATGACAGCGCCCCCTAGTGTTCCAGAGATATAACTATTCTAACAAAAACACATAACTTTTGCAAATGTTGTCCAAAATGTGTCATTTTTATGTCGTTTCGTTCCCTGGGTTATGCCGATTCTGACAATGTCTCATTTGTCATTTTCCAACATGGTGTCTGTCCGCCATTTTGAAGCAAATGAAAACCAGTCTTTTCGCTACTCCTCCTTCAAAATCTGTCCAATTCTTCCCAAAATTGACTCAGATGATCTTTGGACCGAGCCGCACAGAAATGACTGAACAGAATTTTTTGAGTACTAGTGAAAAAAAAAGTTATGATGCTGTGAACATAACGGGCTCGACCAAAATTGGTTCAGAGGCTGTATCTCAGCCAAGCTATGATCAATCAAAACAAAACTTGGTACACTTCTTCAACTCCATGATCTGAGGATCCATGCCAAATTTGGGAACAGCGCCACCTATGGGTCGTGAGATACCAAACAAATCACATTTTCACTTATAACTTTTGAACAGTCAGTCAGAATATTATAAGGATGTCAATTTTGCCAGGATTGGCTGAACCACGTGTCCATCACTTTGAAATTTGTTGGCTTATACTAGTGATCTTAGCATTCTTCTAAGTTACAGGCTAAACAATTACCATTCTGTTTAAAGTGACTCTTCAGCTATCGAATTAACCATAAGCTGCGCTACAATTAACTTTACTTTGTGTTACACTGGTTAAAATGCTAAATAACTTTTTTTGTCAGCTCATTCTCTCACCTAAACCTCTCCTCGGCAGCTTGTCAAATGTGCAGCGACTGAGTGGCTCACTCTGCTAAACTGCTTTCACCGAACCTTTTAGGGCGTGGGTTCGAATCCCGGTTGGCTCAAGCCCAGACCGCGAGAGGTCCTGTGGCCAAAAGCGGTTCAAACATTGCTTTTGTTCCAGACGTTGGATCTTCTGTGCGTTTGTTCTTCTCATCCCAACTTCTGTTCAGTTTTGAACTTCTGTGCTTCTGAACCAATCTGTTTTTTCTATGTACGTTCTTTTTCAGCTTTTTATTCTCTTCCCGCTCTGCGCCTCGCTACGGGCCATTCGCTGGCTTGGCCCCGGTAATCGCTGCTTGCAGCTATATTTATTATTATTATTATTTTCGTCCCATGGGGTTCTATGGCAGCCCTATGAACAGAACATAGGAAAATGATGAAATTTGGCACAATTGTAGAGATGGACATAAATAGTTATCTGACCAACTTTGGGGTCTCTAGATCCAACTCTATAGCGCCACCACCAGTTCAAAAATTCAACATTGAAATGGTAATAACTCCTGAACCACTTGTTGTAGAAAAATAAAACTTAGTACACCTGATTACTCTCTTCATGCTGATCCCATTCAATAGCTTACAGTAAGACTCCACCCATTACAGTAGCGGCCATTTTGAAAAGTACAGTATTCTGTCTGTTCGCTACTACTCCTTGAAAATTGATTCAATTCTTCCCAAAATTGACTCAGATGATCTTTGGACTGAGCCGCACAGAAATGACTGAACAGATTTTTTTTATTCATCTTTGTTCAAAAGTTATGATTCTGTGAACTTAACGAAGTCGACCCAAAATTGGTTCAGAGCCTGTATCTCGGCCAAACTTGGATCAATCGAAACGAAACTTGGTACGCTTCATCAACACCGTGATCTGAGGGGCCACGCCAAAGTTGGGAACAGCGCCACCTATGGGTCGTGAGATACCAGAAATTCACATTTTTGCTTATAACTTTTGAACAGTAATTCAGAAAATTAGAATATTTGTGTCTATGGATTCCTTGGGTCATGACGAAACAGAGGATGTTAATTTTGCCAGGATTGGCTGAACGACCTGTCCGCCATTTTGAAATTTGGTATAAATTGCAATATCTTTTGAACCATTTAACATATCGGCACAAATATCGGTAGGGATCATCAACACCATGTCCCGGAGGGACCACAGAAGTCTGAAGACAGCGCCACCTAGTGTTCCAGAGATATAACTATTCTAACAAAAACACATAACTTTTGCAAATGTTGTCCAAAATGTGTCATTTTTATGTCGTTTCGTTCCCTGGGTTATGCCGATTCTGACAATGTGTCATTTGTCATTATCCAACATGGTGTCTGGCAGCCATTTTGAAGCAAATGCAAAACAGTGTTTTTGCTACTCCTCCTTCAAAATCTGTCCAATTCTTCCCAAAATTGACTCGGATGATCTTTGGACCGAGCCGCACAGAAATGACTGAACAGAATTTTTTGAGTACTAGTGAAAAAAAAAGTTATGATGCTGTGAACATAACGGGCTCAACCAAAATTGGTTCAGAGGCTGTATCTCAGCCAAGCTTTGATCAATCAAAACAAAACTTGGTACACTTCTTCAACTCCATGATCTGAGGGGCCATGCCAAATTTGGGAACAGCGCCACCTATGGGTCGTGAGATACCAAAAAATTCACATTTTCGCTTATAACTTTTGAACAGTCAGTCAGAAAATTAAAAGGATTTCAATTTTGCCAGGATTGGCTGAACCACGTCTCCGCCACTGAAATTTGTTGGCTTATACTAGTGATCTTAGCATTCTTCTAAGTTACAGGCTAAACAATTACCATTCTGTTTAATGTGACTCTTCAGCTATCAAATTAACCATAAGCTGCGTTACAATTAACTTTACTTTGTGTTACACTGGTTAAAATACTAAATAACTTTTTTGTCAGCTCATTCTCTCACCTAAACCTCTCCTCGGCCTGTAAAATATCTAACAACCGTGTGGCTCACTCTGCTAAGCCGCTTGCCCTGATCCTTTCTGGTCATGGGTTCGAATCCTGTTTAGTACCAGCGGTGCAAACGTTGTTTTGTTCCAGACATTTGATCTTCCGTGCGTGTTTGTCTTGAATCAGAAACGTGTATGTGTTCGTTCTCATCCCAACTTCTGTTCAGTTTTGAACTTCTGTGCTTCTGAACCAATCTGTTTTTTCTATGTACGTTCTTTTTCAGCTTTTTATTCTCTTCCCGCTCTGCGCCTCGCTACGGGCCATTCGCTGGCTTGGCCCCGCTAATCGCTGCTTGCAGCTATATTTAGGGGCCAAGCCCGAAGGGCTATAGCCCCTATTGTATCTGTATGTTTTATTATTATTATTATTATTTTCGTCCCATGGGGTTCTATGGCAGCCCTATGAACAGAACATAGGAAAATGATGAAATTTGGCACAATTGTAGAGATGGACATAAATAGTTATCTGACCAACTTTGGGGTCTCTAGATCCAACTCTATAGCGCCACCACCAGTTCAAAAATTCAACATTGAAATGGTAATAACTCCTGAACCACTTGTTGTAGAAAAATAAAACTTAGTACACCTGATTACTCTCTTCATGCTGATCCCATTCAATAGCTTACAGTAAGACTCCACCCATTACAGTAGCGGCCATTTTGAAAAGTACAGTATTCTGTCTGTTCGCTACTACTCCTTGAAAATTGATTCAATTCTTCCCAAAATTGACTCAGATGATCTTTGGACTGAGCCGCACAGAAATGACTGAACAGATTTTTTTTATTCATCTTTGTTCAAAAGTTATGATTCTGTGAACTTAACGAAGTCGACCCAAAATTGGTTCAGAGCCTGTATCTCGGCCAAACTTGGATCAATCGAAACGAAACTTGGTACGCTTCATCAACACCGTGATCTGAGGGGCCACGCCAAAGTTGGGAACAGCGCCACCTATGGGTCGTGAGATACCAGAAATTCACATTTTTGCTTATAACTTTTGAACAGTAATTCAGAAAATTATAATATTTGTGTCTATGGATTCCTTGGGTCATGACGAAACAGAGGATGTTAATTTTGCCAGGATTGGCTGAACGACCTGTCCGCCATTTTGAAATTTGGTATAAATTGCAATATCTTTTGAACCATTTAACATATCGGCACAAATATCGGTAGGGATCATCAACACCATGTCCCGGAGGGACCACAGAAGTCTGAAGACAGCGCCACCTAGTGTTCCAGAGATATAACTATTCTAACAAAAACACATAACTTTTGCAAATGTTGTCCAAAATGTGTCATTTTTATGTCGTTTCGTTCCCTGGGTTATGCCGATTCTGACAATGTGTCATTTGTCATTTTCCAACATGGTGTCTGGCAGCCATTTTGAAGCAAATGCAAAACAGTGTTTTTGCTACTCCTCCTTCAAAATCTGTCCAATTCTTCCCAAAATTGACTCGGATGATCTTTGGACCGAGCCGCACAGAAATGACTGAACAGAATTTTTTGAGTACTAGTGAAAAAAAAAGTTATGATGCTGTGAACATAACGGGCTCAACCAAAATTGGTTCAGAGGCTGTATCTCAGCCAAGCTTTGATCAATCAAAACAAAACTTGGTACACTTCTTCAACTCCATGATCTGAGGGGCCATGCCAAATTTGGGAACAGCGCCACCTATGGGTCGTGAGATACCAAAACATTCACATTTTCGCTTATAACTTTTGAACAGTCAGTCAGAAAATTAAAAGGATTTCAATTTTGCCAGGATTGGCTGAACCACGTCTCCGCCACTGAAATTTGTTGGCTTATACTAGTGATCTTAGCATTCTTCTAAGTTACAGGCTAAACAATTACCATTCTGTTTAATGTGACTCTTCAGCTATCGAATTAACCATAAGCTGCGTTACAATTAACTTTACTTTGTGTTACACTGGTTAAAATACTAAATAACTTTTTTGTCAGCTCATTCTCTCACCTAAACCTCTCCTCGGCCTGTAAAATATCTAACAACCGTGTGGCTCACTCTGCTAAGCCGCTTGCCCTGATCCTTTCTGGTCATGGGTTCGAATCCTGTTTAGTACCAGCGGTGCAAACGTTGTTTTGTTCCAGACATTTGATCTTCCGTGCGTGTTTGTCTTGAATCAGAAACGTGTATGTGTTCGTTCTCATCCCAACTTCTGTTCAGTTTTGAACTTCTGTGCTTCTGAACCAATCAGTTTTTTCTATGTACGTTCTTTTTCAGCTTTTTATTCTCTTCCCGCTCTGCGCCTCGCTACGGGCCATTCGCTGGCTTGGCCCCGCTAATCGCTGCTTGCAGCTATATTGGAACTTGTTCCTGTCAGATTTCCTGATCTTGACAATGGGAGTCAATGGCAGCCCTATGAAGGGAACATAGGAAAATGATGAAATTTGGCACACTTTTAGTGATGGCCATGAATAGAGATCTGACCAACTTTGGGGTCTCTAGGACCAACTCTATAGCGCCACCAGCAGTTCAAAAACTCAACATTGAAATTTTAATAGCTCTTGAACGCCTTGCTCTAGCAAGTTAAAACTTAGTACACCTGATTACTCTCTTCACACTGATCACATTCAATAGCTTACATTAAGAGTCCAGCCATTACACTAGCTGCCATTTTGAAAAGTACAGTATTCAGTTTTTTCGCTACTCCTCCTTCAAATTTTGTCCAATTCTTTCTAAATTTGGCAGAGATGATCTTTGGACCGAGCCGCATAGAAATGACTGAACAGAATTTTTTGACCTACTGGTGAAAAAAAAAGTTATGATGCTGTGAAGTTAACGGGGTCGACCCAAAATTGTTTCAGAGGCTGTATCTCGGCCAAACTTTGATAAATCAAAATGAAACTTGGTACGCTTCATGAAAATTCATGATTTGAGGGTCCATGCCAAAGTTGGGAACAGCGCCACCTATGGGCCGTGAGATAGCAAACATGCACTATATTGCTTATAACTTTTGGAGGTATTGTCCAAATTTAGTAATTTCTCTATCATTTCATTCCATTGGTTATGCCGAGTCTGACAATGTCTCATTTGTCTTTTTCTAACATGGTGTCGCTCTGCCATATTAAAGCAAATGAACAACTATATTTTTGCTACTCTTCCTACAAATTTCATTCAATTTTGTCCAAAATCTGATCATACGATCTTTGGACTGAGCCGCAGAGAAATGACTGAACAGATTTTTGATATTCACTACAGTTCCTGAGAAATACCTCTTGGAAGTTGACCATGTCTGTGTTTGTTGACTTATACTAGTGATCTTAGCATTCTTCTAAGTTACATTCTAAACAATTACCATTCTGTTTAATGTGACTCTTTATCTATCGAATTAACCATAAACTGCTTTACAATTAACTTTACTATGTGCTACGCTGGTTAAAATGCTAAAGAACCTTTTTGTCAACTCATTCTCACACCTCAACCTCTCCTCGGCAGGTTGTCAAATATGCAGAGACCGAGTGGCGCACTCTGCTAAGCTGCTTGCCCTGAAATTTCAGATTGTGGGATCGAATCCCGGTTAGTACAACACCAGGCTGCAAGAGGTTCTGTGGCCATAAGAGGGGCCAACATTGCTTTTGTTCAAGACTTTGGATATTCAGTGCGTGTTCGTCTCGAATCAGAACCGTGTGTTTATTCTTTCTCTTCTGAACTTCTGTTCAGTTTTGAACTTCTGTGGTTCTGAACATATCTGTTTTTTCCATGTACGTTCTATTTCAGCTTTTTATGCTCTTCCCGCTCTGCGCCTCGCTACGGGCCATTCGTTGGCTTGGCCCCGCTAATCGCTGCTTGCAGCTATATTTAGGGGCCAAGCCCGAAGGGCTATAGCCCCTATTGTATCTGTATGTTTTATTATTATTATTATTTTTGGCCCATGGGGCTCTAAGGCAGCCCTATGAAGGGAACATAGGAAAATGATGAAATTTGGCACAATTGTAGAGATGGACATGAATAGTGATCTGACCAACTATGGGGTCTCTAGAACCAACTCTATAGCGCCACCACCAGTTCAAAAATGCAACATTGAAATGGTAATAACTCTTGAACCCCTTGTTCTAGAAAAATAAAACTTAGTACACCTGATTACACTCTTCATGCTGATCCCATTCAATAGCTTACAGTAAGACTCCACCCATTACAGTAGCGGCCATTTTGAAAAGTACAGTATTCTGTCTGTTCGCTACTACTCCTTGAAAATTGATTCAATTCTTCCCAAAATTGACTCAGATGATCTTTGGACTGAGCCGCACAGAAATGACTGAACAGATTTTTTTTATCCATCTTTGTTCAAAAATTATGATTTTGTGAACTTAACGAAGTCGACCCAAAATTGGTTCAGAGCCTGTATCTCGGCCAAACTTGGATCAATCGAAACGAAACTTGGTACGCTTCATCAACACCATGATCTGAGGGGCCACGCCAAAGTTGGGAACAGCGCCACCTATGGGTCGTGAGATACCAGAAATTCACATTTTTGCGTATAACTTTTGAACAGTAATTCAGAAAATTATAATCTTTGTGTCTATGGATTCCTTGGGTCATGACGAAACAGAAGATGTCAATTTTGCCAGGATTGGCTGAACCACGTGTCCGCCATTTTGAAATTTGTTATAAATTGCAATATTTTTTGAACCATTTAACATATCGGCACAAATATCGGTAGGGATCATCAACACCATGTCCCGGAGGGACCACAGAAGTCTGAAGACAGCGCCACCTAGTGCTCCAGAGATATAACTATTCTAACAAAAACACTTATAACTTTTGCAAATGTTGTCCAAAATGTGTCATTTTTATGTCGTTTCGTTCCCTGAGTTATGCCGATTCTGACAATATCTCATTTGTCATTTTCCAACATGGTGTCTGTCCGCCATTTTGAAGCAAATGAAAACCAGTGTTTTTGCTACTCCTCCTTCAAAATCTGTCCAATTGTTCCCAAAATTGACTCGGATGATCTTTGGACCGAGCCGCACAGAAATGACTGAACATAATTTTTTGAGTACTAGTGAAAAAAAAAGTTATGATATTGCGAACTTCACGAGGTCGACCAAAATTGGTTCAGAGGCTGTATCTCAGCCAAGCTTTGATCAATCAAAACAAAACTTGGTACACTTCTTCAACTCCATGTTCTGAGGGGCCATGCCAAATTTGGGAACAGCGCCACCTATGGGTCGTGAGATACCAAAATATTCACATTTTCGCTTATAACTTTTGAACAGTCAGTCAGAAAATTATAAGGATGTCAATTTTGCCAGGATTGGCTGAACCACGTCTCCACCACTGAAATTTGTTGGCTTATACTAGTGATCTTAGCATTCTTCTAAGTTACAGGCTAAACAATTACCATTCTGTTTAATGTGACTCTTCAGCTATCGAATTAACCATAAGCTGCGTTACAATTAACTTTACTTTGTGTTAAGCTGCTTAAAATGCTAAATAACGTTTCTGTCAGCTCATTCTCACACCTAATCCTCTCCTCAGCAGCCTGTCATATGTGTAACAACCGAGTGGCTCACTCTGCTAAGACACTTCCTTTGAAGGTCAGGGATTTCTTTGATTTGAGTTCGAATCCCACATAGAGCAGCTTTATAAAATCGTGTGTAATGTTGTGCTGTTTTGATTAGTTTCTTATCCAGACTAGCATGGTACAAATATGTATTGCTCCTGGATTAGAAATGCATGTTTTTATCCATGCTGTGATCATTTTTATTTAAACTCCTGTTTGTTGTAAGTTCATTCTCACCAATAATTACAAAGTGGCAATTTTTCACATTCGTTCAGTTTGTTCCATCTTTTTATTAGTATATTGCTGCTCTTCCCGTTCTGCACCGCTCTACGGGCCATTCGCAGGCTTGGCCCCGGAATCGCTGCTTGTAGCTATATTTAGGGGCCAAGCCCAAAAGGCTGTAGCCCCTATTGTATCTGTATGTTTTATTAGGGGCCAAGCCCGAAGGGCTATAGCCCCTATTGTATCTGTATGTTTTATTAGGGGCCAAGCCCGAAGGGCTATAGCCCCTATTGTAATTGTATGTTTTATTATTAGGGGCCAAGCCCGAAGGGCTATAGCCCCTATTGTATCTGTATGTTTTATTATTAGGGGCCAAGCCCGAAGGGCTATAGCCCCTATTGTATCTGTATGTTTTATTAGGGGCCAAGCCCGAAGGGCTATAGCCCCTATTGTATCTGTATGTTTTATTATTATTATTAGGGGCCAAGCCCGAAGGGCTATAGCCCCTATTGTATCTGTATGTTTTATTATTAGGGGCCAAGCCCGAAGGGCTATAGCCCCTATTGTATCTGTATGTTTTATTAGGGGCCAAGCCCGAAGGGCTATAGCCCCTATTGTATCTGTATGTTTTATTATTAGGGGCCAAGCCCGAAGGGCTATAGCCCCTATTGTATCTGTATGTTTTATTATTATTATTATTATTATTTTTCCCCATGGGGCTCTATGGCAGCCCTATGAAAGGAACATAGGAAAATGATGAAATTTGGCACACTTGTAGAGATGGACATGACTAGTGATCTGACCGACATTGGGGTCTCTAGAACCAACTCTATAGCGCCACCACCAGTTCAAAAATTCAACATTGAAATGGTAATAACTCTTGAACCCCTTGTTCTAGAAAAATTAAACTTAGTACACCTGATTACTCTCTTCATGCTCATCACATTCAATAGCTTACAGTAAGACTCCACCCATTACAGTAGCGGCCATTTTGAAAAGTACAGTATTCTGTCTGTTCGCTACTACTCCTTGAAAATTGATCCAATTCTTCCCAAAATTGACTCAGATGATCTTTGGACTGAGCCCCACAGAAATGACTGAACATATTTTTTTTATTCATCTTTGTTCAAAAGTTATGATTCTGTGAACTTAACAAAGTTGACCCAAAATTGGTTCAGAGCCTGTATATCGGCCAAACTTGGATCAATCGAAACGAAACTTGGTACACTTCATTAGCACTATGATTTGAGGGGCCACGCCAAAGTTGGGAACAGCGCCACCTATGGGTCCCGAGATACCAGAAATTCACATTTTTGCTTATAACTTTTGAACAGTAATTCAGAAAATTATAATCTTTGTGTCTATGGATTCCTTGGGTCATGACGAAACAGAGGATGTCAATTTTGCCAGGATTGGCTGAACCACGTGTCCGCCATTTTGAAATTTGGTATAAATTGCAATATCTTTTGAACCATTTAACATATCGGCACAAATATCGGTAGGGATCATCAACACCATGTCCCGGAGGGACCACAGAACTTTGAAGACAGCGCCACCTAGTGTTCCAGAGATATAACTATTCTAACAAAAACACATAACTTTTGCAAATGTTGTCCAAAATGTGTCATTTTTATGTCGTTTCGTTCCCTGGCTTATGCCGATTCTGACAATGTCTCATTTGTCATTTTCCAACATGGTGTCTCTCCGCCATTGGAAGCAAATGAAAACCAGTGTTTTTGCTACTCCTCCTTCAAAATTGATCCAATTCTTCCCAAAATTGGCTCAGATGATCTTTGATCTGAGCCGCACAGAGATGACTGAACAGATTTTTTTTATTCATCTTCGTTCAAAAGTTATGATGTTGTGAACTTCATGAGGTCGACCAAAATTGGTTCAGAGGCTGTATCTCAGCCAAGCTATGATCAATCAAAACAAAACTTGGTACACTTCTTCAACTCCATGATCTGAGGATCCATGCCAAATTTGGGAACAGCGCCACCTATGGGTCGTGAGATAGCAAAAATGCACTATTTTGCTTATAACTTTTGGAAGCATTGTCCAAATTTAGTAATTTCTCTATCATTTCATTCCATGGGTTATGCCGAGTCTGACAATGTCTCATTTGTCATTTTCTAACATGGTGTCTGTCCGCCATATTGAAGCAAATGAAAAACAATATTTTTGCTACTCTTCCTACAAATTTCATTCAATTTTGTCCAAAATCTGACCATACGATCTTTGGACTGAGCCGCAGAGAATTGACTGAACAGATTTTTGATATTCACTACAGTTCCCGAGAAATACCTCTCAGAAGTTGACCATGTCTGTGTTTGTTGACTTATACTAGTGATCTTAGCATTCTTCTAAGTTACATTCTAAACAATTACCATTCTGTTTAATGTGACTCTTTATCGATCGAATTAACCATAAACTGCTTTACCATTAACTTTACCATGTGTTACGCTGGTTAAGATGTTAAAGAACCTTTTTGTCAACCCATTCTCACACCTCAACCTCTCCTCGGCAGGTTGTCAAATTTGCGGAGACCGAGTGGCGCACTCTGCTAAGCTGCTTGCCCTGAACCTTTCAGGTTGTGGGATCGAATCCCGGTTAGTACAACCTCAGGCCGCAAGAGGTTCTGTGGCCATAAGAGGTGCCAACATTGCTTTTGTTCCAGACTTTGGATATTCAGTGCGTGTTCGTCTCGAATCAGAACCGTGTGTTTATTCTTTCTCTTCCGAACTTCTGTTTAGTTTTGAACTTCTGTGGTTCTGAACATATCTGTTTTTTCCATGTACGTTCTATTTCAGCTTTTTATTCTCTTCCCGCTCTGCGCCTCGCTACGGGCCATTCGTTGGCTTGGCCCCGCTAATCGCTGCTTGCAGCTATATTTAGGGGCCAAGCCCGAAGGGCTATAGCCCCTATTGTATCTGTATGTTTTATTATTATTATTATTATTATTATTCTTCTTCTCTTCAATGGGGCTCTATGGCAGCCCTATGAACGGAACATAGGAAAATGATGAAATTTGGCACAATTGTAGAGATGGACATAAATAGTTATCTGACCAACTTTGGGGTCTCTAGATCCAACTCTATAGCGCCACCACCAGTTCAAAAATTCAACATTGAAATGGTAATAACTCCTGAACCACTTGTTGTAGAAAAATAAAACTTAGTACACCTGATTACTCTCTTCATGCTGATCCCATTCAATAGCTTACAGTAAGACTCCACCCATTACAGTAGCGGCCATTTTGAAAAGTACAGTATTCTGTCTGTTCGCTACTACTCCTTGAAAATTGATTCAATTCTTCCCAAAATTGACTCAGATGATCTTTGGACTGAGCCGCACAGAAATGACTGAACAGATTTTTTTTATTCATCTTTGTTCAAAAGTTATGATTCTGTGAACTTAACGAAGTCGACCCAAAATTGGTTCAGAGCCTGTATCTCGGCCAAACTTGGATCAATCGAAACGAAACTTGGTACGCTTCATCAACACCGTGATCTGAGGGGCCACGCCAAAGTTGGGAACAGCGCCACCTATGGGTCGTGAGATACCAGAAATTCACATTTTTGCTTATAACTTTTGAACAGTAATTCAGAAAATTATAATATTTGTGTCTATGGATTCCTTGGGTCATGACGAAACAGAGGATGTTAATTTTGCCAGGATTGGCTGAACGACGTGTCCGCCATTTTGAAATGTGGTATAAATTGCGATATCTTTTGAACCATTTAACATATCGGCACAAATATCGGTAGGGATCATCATCACCATGTCCCGGAGGGACCACAGAAGTCTGAAGACAGCGCCACCTAGTGTTCCAGAGATATAATTATTCTAACAAAAACACATAACTTTTGCAAATGTTGTCCAAAATGTGTCATTTTTATGTCGTTTCGTTCCCTGGGTTATGCCGATTCTGACAATGTCTCATTTGTCATTTTCCAACATGGTGTCTGTCCGCCATTTTGAAGCAAATGAAAACCAGTATTTTCGCTACTCCTCCTTCAAAATCTGTCCAATTCTTCCCAAAATTGACTCAGATGATCTTTGGACCGAGCCGCACAGAAATGACTGAACAGAATTTTTTGAGTACTAGTGAAAAAAAAAGTTATGATGCTGTGAACATAACGGGCTCGACCAAAATTGGTTCAGAGGCTGTATCTCAGCCAAGCTTTGATCAATCAAAACAAAACTTGGTACACTTCTTCAACACCATGATCTGAGGAGCCATGCCAAATTTGGGAACAGCGCCACCTATGGGTCGTGAGATACCAAAAAAATCACATTTTCGCTTATAACTTTTGAACAGTCAGTCAGAATATTATAAGGATATCAATTTTGCCAGAATTGGCTGAACCACGTGTCCAACACTTTGAAATTTGTTGGCTTATACTAGTGATCTTAGCATTCTTCTAAGTTACAGGCTAAACAATTACCATTCTGTTTAAAGTGACTCTTCAGCTATCGAATTAACCATAAGCTGCGTTACAATTAAATTTACTTTGTGTTACGCTGCTTAAAATGCTAAATAACTTTTCTGTCTGCTCATTCTCACACCTAATCCACTCCTCGGCAGCCTGTCATATGTGTAGCAACCAAGTGGCTCAGTCTGCTAAGCCGCTTTCACCGAACCTTTTGGGGCGTGGGTTCGAATCCCGGTTGGCTCAAGCCCAGACCGCAAGAGGTCCTGTGGCCAGAAGGGGTTCAAACATTGCTTTTGTTCCAGACGTTGGATCTTCTGTGCGTTTGTTCTTCTCATCCCAACTTCTGTTCAGTTTTGAACTTCTGTGCTTCTGAACCAATCTGTTTTTTCTATGTACGTTCTTTTTCAGCTTTTTATTCTCTTCCCGCTCTGCGCCTCGCTACGGGCCATTCGCTGGCTTGGCCCCGCTAATCGCTGCTTGCAGCTATATTTAGGGGCCAAGCCCGAAGGGCTATAGCCCCTATTGTATCTGTATGTTTTATTATTATTATTATTATTTTCGTCCCATGGGGTTCTATGGCAGCCCTATGAACAGAACATAGGAAAATGATGAAATTTGGCACAATTGTAGAGATGGACATAAATAGTTATCTGACCAACTTTGGGGTCTCTAGATCCAACTCTATAGCGCCACCACCAGTTCAAAAATTCAACATTGAAATGGTAATAACTCCTGAACCACTTGTTGTAGAAAAATAAAACTTAGTACACCTGATTACTCTCTTCATGCTGATCCCATTCAATAGCTTACAGTAAGACTCCACCCATTACAGTAGCGGCCATTTTGAAAAGTACAGTATTCTGTCTGTTCGCTACTACTCCTTGAAAATTGATTCAATTCTTCCCAAAATTGACTCAGATGATCTTTGGACTGAGCCGCACAGAAATGACTGAACAGATTTTTTTTATTCATCTTTGTTCAAAAGTTATGATTCTGTGAACTTAACGAAGTCGACCCAAAATTGGTTCAGAGCCTGTATCTCGGCCAAACTTGGATCAATCGAAACGAAACTTGGTACGCTTCATCAACACCGTGATCTGAGGGGCCACGCCAAAGTTGGGAACAGCGCCACCTATGGGTCGTGAGATACCAGAAATTCACATTTTTGCTTATAACTTTTGAACAGTAATTCAGAAAATTATAATATTTGTGTCTATGGATTCCTTGGGTCATGACGAAACAGAGGATGTTAATTTTGCCAGGATTGGCTGAACGACCTGTCCGCCATTTTGAAATTTGGTATAAATTGCAATATCTTTTGAACCATTTAACATATCGGCACAAATATCGGTAGGGATCATCAACACCATGTCCCGGAGGGACCACAGAAGTCTGAAGACAGCGCCACCTAGTGTTCCAGAGATATAACTATTCTAACAAAAACACATAACTTTTGCAAATGTTGTCCAAAATGTGTCATTTTTATGTCGTTTCGTTCCCTGGGTTATGCCGATTCTGACAATGTGTCATTTGTCATTATCCAACATGGTGTCTGGCAGCCATTTTGAAGCAAATGCAAAACAGTGTTTTTGCTACTCCTCCTTCAAAATCTGTCCAATTCTTCCCAAAATTGACTCGGATGATCTTTGGACCGAGCCGCACAGAAATGACTGAACAGAATTTTTTGAGTACTAGTGAAAAAAAAAGTTATGATGCTGTGAACATAACGGGCTCAACCAAAATTGGTTCAGAGGCTGTATCTCAGCCAAGCTTTGATCAATCAAAACAAAACTTGGTACACTTCTTCAACTCCATGATCTGAGGGGCCATGCCAAATTTGGGAACAGCGCCACCTATGGGTCGTGAGATACCAAAAAATTCACATTTTCGCTTATAACTTTTGAACAGTCAGTCAGAAAATTAAAAGGATTTCAATTTTGCCAGGATTGGCTGAACCACGTCTCCGCCACTGAAATTTGTTGGCTTATACTAGTGATCTTAGCATTCTTCTAAGTTACAGGCTAAACAATTACCATTCTGTTTAATGTGACTCTTCAGCTATCAAATTAACCATAAGCTGCGTTACAATTAACTTTACTTTGTGTTACACTGGTTAAAATACTAAATAACTTTTTTGTCAGCTCATTCTCTCACCTAAACCTCTCCTCGGCCTGTAAAATATGTAACAACCGTGTGGCTCAATCTGCTAAGCCGCTTGCCCTGAACCTTTCTGGTCACGGGTTCGAATCCCGTTTAGTACCAGCGGTGCAAACGTTGTTTTGTTCCAGACATTGGATCTTCCGTGCATGTTCGTCTTGAATCAGAAACGTGTATGTGTTCATTCTCATCCCAACTTTTGTTCAGTTTTGAACTTCTGTGCTTCTGAACCAATCTGTTTTTTCCATGTACGTTCTTTTTCAGCTTTTTATTCTCTTCCTGCTCTGCGCCTCGCTACGGGCCATTCGCTGGCTTGGCCCCGCTAATCGCTGCTTGCAGCTATATTGGAACTTGTTCCTGTCAGATTTCCTGATCTTGACAATGGGACTCAATGGCAGCCCTATGAAGGGAACATAGGAAAATGCTGAAATTTGGCACACTTGTAGTGATGGCCATGAATAGAGATCTGACCAACTTTGGGGTCTCTAGGACCAACTCTATAGCGCCACCAGCAGTTTAAAAACTCAACATTGAAATTTTAATAGCTCTTGAACGCCTTGCTCTAGCAAGTTAAAACTTAGTACACCTGATTACTCTCTTCACACTGATCACATTCAATAGCTTACATTAAGAGTCCAGCCATTACACTAGCTGCCATTTTGAAAAGTACAGTATTCAGTTTTTTCGCTACTCCTCCTTCAAATTTTGTCCAATTCTTTCTAAATTTGGCAGAGATGATCTTTGGACCGAGCCGCATAGAAATGACTGAACAGAATTTTTTGACCTACTGGTGAAAAAAACAGTTATGATGCTGTGAAGTTAACGGGGTCGACCCGAAATTGTTTCAGAGGCTGTATCTCGGCCAAACTTTGATAAATCAAAATGAAACTTGGTACGCTTCATGAAAATTCATGATTTGAGGGTCCATGCCAAAGTTGGGAACAGCGCCACCTATGGGCCGTGAGATAGCAAAAATGCACTATATTGCTTATAACTTTTGGAGGTATTGTCCAAATTTAGTAATTTCTCTATCATTTCATTCCATGGGTTATGCCGAGTCTGACAATGTCTCATTTGTCTTTTTCTAACATGGTGTCTCTCTGCCATATTAAAGCAAATGAACAACAATATTTTTGCTACTCTTCCTACAAATTTCATTCAATTTTGTCCAAAATCTGATCATACGATCTTTGGACTGAGCCGCAGAGAAATGACTGAACAGATTTTCGATATTCACTTCAGTTCCCGAGAAATACCTCTCGGAAGTTGACCGTGTCTGTGTTTGTTGACTTATACTAGTGATCTTAGCATTCTTCTAAGTTACATTCTAAACAATTACCATTCTGTTTAATGTGACTCTTTATCTATCGAATTAACCATAAACTGCTTTACAATTAACCTTACCATGTGTTACGCTGGTTAAAATGCTAAAGAACCTTTTTGTCAGCTCATTCTCACACCTCAACCTCTCCTCGGCAGGCTGCCAAATTTGCGGAGACCGAGTGGCGCACTCTGCTAAGCTGCTTGCACTGAAATTTCAGGTTGTGGGATCGAATCCCGGTTAGTACAACTTCAGGCCGCAAGAGGTTCTGTGGCCATAAGAGGTGCCAACATTGCTTTTGTTCCAGACTTTGGATATTCAGTGCGTGTTCGTCTCGAATCAGAACCGTGTGTTTATTCTTTCTCTTCTGAACTTCTGTTCAGTTTTGAACTTCTGTGCTTCTGAACATATCTGTTTTTTCCATGTACGTTCTTTTTCAGCTTTTTATTCTCTTCCCGCTCTGCGCCTCGCTACGGGCCATTCGCTGGCTTGGCCCCGCTAATCGCTGCTTGCAGCTATATTTAGGGGCCAAGCCCGAAGGGCTATAGCCCCTATTGTATCTGTATGTTTTATTATTATTATTATTATTTTCGTCCCATGGGGTTCTATGGCAGCCCTATGAACAGAACATAGGAAAATGATGAAATTTGGCAAAATTGTAGAGATGGACATAAATAGTTATCTGACCAACTTTGGGGTCTCTAGATCCAACTCTATAGCGCCACCACCAGTTCAAAAATTCAACATTGAAATGGTAATAACTCCTGAACCACTTGTTGTAGAAAAATAAAACTTAGTACACCTGATTACGCTCTTCATGCTGATCCCATTCAATAGCTTACAGTAAGACTCCACCCATTACAGTAGCGGCCATTTTGAAAAGTACAGTATTCTGTCTGTTCGCTACTACTCCTTGAAAATTGATTCAATTCTTCCCAAAATTGACTCAGATGATCTTTGGACTGAGCCGCACAGAAATGACTGAACAGATTTTTTTTATTCATCTTTGTTCAAAAGTTATGATTCTGTGAACTTAACGAAGTCGACCCAAAATTGGTTCAGAGCCTGTATCTCGGCCAAACTTGGATCAATCGAAACGAAACTTGGTACGCTTCATCAACACCGTGATCTGAGGGGCCACGCCAAAGTTGGGAACAGCGCCACCTATGGGTCGTGAGATACCAGAAATTCACATTTTTGCTTATAACTTTTGAACAGTAATTCAGAAAATTATAATATTTGTGTCTATGGATTCCTTGGGTCATGACGAAACAGAGGATGTTAATTTTGCCAGGATTGGCTGAACGACCTGTCCGCCATTTTGAAATTTGGTATAAATTGCAATATCTTTTGAACCATTTAACATATCGGCACAAATATCGGTAGGGATCATCAACACCATGTCCCGGAGGGACCACAGAAGTCTGAAGACAGCGCCACCTAGTGTTCCAGAGATATAACTATTCTAACAAAAACACATAACTTTTGCAAATGTTGTCCAAAATGTGTCATTTTTATGTCGTTTCGTTCCCTGGGTTATGCCGATTCTGACAATGTGTCATTTGTCATTATCCAACATGGTGTCTGGCAGCCATTTTGAAGCAAATGCAAAACAGTGTTTTTGCTACTCCTCCTTCAAAATCTGTCCAATTCTTCCCAAAATTGACTCGGATGATCTTTGGACCGAGCCGCACAGAAATGACTGAACAGAATTTTTTGAGTACTAGTGAAAAAAAAAGTTATGATGCTGTGAACATAACGGGCTCAACCAAAATTGGTTCAGAGGCTGTATCTCAGCCAAGCTTTGATCAATCAAAACAAAACTTGGTACACTTCTTCAACTCCATGATCTGAGGGGCCATGCCAAATTTGGGAACAGCGCCACCTATGGGTCGTGAGATACCAAAAAATTCACATTTTCGCTTATAACTTTTGAACAGTCAGTCAGAAAATTAAAAGGATTTCAATTTTGCCAGGATTGGCTGAACCACGTCTCCGCCACTGAAATTTGTTGGCTTATACTAGTGATCTTAGCATTCTTCTAAGTTACAGGCTAAACAATTACCATTCTGTTTAATGTGACTCTTCAGCTATCAAATTAACCATAAGCTGCGTTACAATTAACTTTACTTTGTGTTACACTGGTTAAAATACTAAATAACTTTTTTGTCAGCTCATTCTCTCACCTAAACCTCTCCTCGGCCTGTAAAATATCTAACAACCGTGTGGCTCACTCTGCTAAGCCGCTTGCCCTGATCCTTTCTGGTCATGGGTTCGAATCCTGTTTAGTACCAGCGGTGCAAACGTTGTTTTGTTCCAGACATTTGATCTTCCGTGCGTGTTTGTCTTGAATCAGAAACGTGTATGTGTTCGTTCTCATCCCAACTTCTGTTCAGTTTTGAACTTCTGTGCTTCTGAACCAATCTGTTTTTTCTATGTACGTTCTTTTTCAGCTTTTTATTCTCTTCCCGCTCTGCGCCTCGCTACGGGCCATTCGCTGGCTTGGCCCCGCTAATCGCTGCTTGCAGCTATATTTAGGGGCCAAGCCCGAAGGGCTATAGCCCCTATTGTATCTGTATGTTTTATTATTATTATTATTATTCTTCTTCTCTTCCAATGGGGCTCTATGGCAGCCCTATGAAAGGAACATAGGAAAATGATGAAATTTGGCACACTTGTAGAGATGGACATGACTAGTGATCTGACCGACATTGGGGTCTCTAGAACCAACTCTATAGCGCCACCACCAGTTCAAAAATTCAACATTGAAATGGTAATAACTCTTGAACCCCTTGTTCTAGAAAAATTAAACTTAGTACACCTGATTACTCTCTTCATGCTCATCACATTCAATAGCTTACAGTAAGACTCCACCCATTACAGTAGCGGCCATTTTGAAAAGTACAGTATTCTGTCTGTTCGCTACTACTCCTTGAAAATTGATCCAATTCTTCCCAAAATTGACTCAGATGATCTTTGGACTGAGCCCCACAGAAATGACTGAACATATTTTTTTTATTCATCTTTGTTCAAAAGTTATGATTCTGTGAACTTAACAAAGTTGACCCAAAATTGGTTCAGAGCCTGTATATCGGCCAAACTTGGATCAATCGAAACGAAACTTGGTACGCTTCATTAGCACTATGATTTGAGGGGCCACGCCAAAGTTGGGAACAGCGCCACCTATGGGTCCCGAGATACCACAAATTCACATTTTTGCTTATAACTTTTGAACAGTAATTCAGAAAATTATAATCTTTGTGTCTATGGATTCCTTGGGTCATGACGAAACAGAGGATGTCAATTTTGCCAGGATTGGCTGAACCACGTGTCCGCCATTTTGAAATTTGGTGTAAATTGCAATATCTTTTGAACCATTTAACATATCGGCACAAATATCGGTAGGGATCATCAACACCATGTCCCGGAGGGACCACAGAACTTTGAAGACAGCGCCACCTAGTGTTCCAGAGATATAACTATTCTAACAAAAACACATAACTTTTGCAAATGTTGTCCAAAATGTGTCATTTTTATGTCGTTTCGTTCCCTGGCTTATGCCGATTCTGACAATGTCTCATTTGTCATTTTCCAACATGGTGTCTCTCCGCCATTGGAAGCAAATGAAAACCAGTGTTTTTGCTACTCCTCCTTCAAAATTGATCCAATTCTTCCCAAAATTGGCTCAGATGATCTTTGATCTGAGCCGCACAGAGATGACTGAACAGATTTTTTTTATTCATCTTCGTTCAAAAGTTATGATGTTGTGAACTTCATGAGGTCGACCAAAATTGGTTCAGAGGCTGTATCTCAGCCAAGCTATGATCAATCAAAACAAAACTTGGTACACTTCTTCAACTCCATGATCTGAGGATCCATGCCAAATTTGGGAACAGCGCCACCTATGGGTCGTGAGATAGCAAAAATGCACTATTTTGCTTATAACTTTTGGAAGCATTGTCCAAATTTAGTAATTTCTCTATCATTTCATTCCATGGGTTATGCCGAGTCTGACAATGTCTCATTTGTCATTTTCTAACATGGTGTCTGTCCGCCATATTGAAGCAAATGAAAAACAATATTTTTGCTACTCTTCCTACAAATTTCATTCAATTTTGTCCAAAATCTGACCATACGATCTTTGGACTGAGCCGCAGAGAATTGACTGAACAGATTTTTGATATTCACTACAGTTCCCGAGAAATACCTCTCAGAAGTTGACCATGTCTGTGTTTGTTGACTTATACTAGTGATCTTAGCATTCTTCTAAGTTACATTCTAAACAATTACCATTCTGTTTAATGTGACTCTTTATCGATCGAATTAACCATAAACTGCTTTACCATTAACTTTACCATGTGTTACGCTGGTTAAGATGTTAAAGAACCTTTTTGTCAACCCATTCTCACACCTCAACCTCTCCTCGGCAGGTTGTCAAATTTGCGGAGACCGAGTGGCGCACTCTGCTAAGCTGCTTGCCCTGAACCTTTCAGGTTGTGGGATCGAATCCCGGTTAGTACAACCTCAGGCCGCAAGAGGTTCTGTGGCCATAAGAGGTGCCAACATTGCTTTTGTTCCAGACTTTGGATATTCAGTGCGTGTTCGTCTCGAATCAGAACCGTGTGTTTATTCTTTCTCTTCCGAACTTCTGTTTAGTTTTGAACTTCTGTGGTTCTGAACATATCTGTTTTTTCCATGTACGTTCTATTTCAGCTTTTTATTCTCTTCCCGCTCTGCGCCTCGCTACGGGCCATTCGTTGGCTTGGCCCCGCTAATCGCTGCTTGCAGCTATATTTAGGGGCCAAGCCCGAAGGGCTATAGCCCCTATTGTATCTGTATGTTTTATTATTATTATTATTATTATTATTCTTCTTCTCTTCCAATGGGGCTCTATGGCAGCCCTATGAACGGAACATAGGAAAATGATGAAATTTGGCACAATTGTAGAGATGGACATAACTAGTGATCTGACCAACTTTGGGGTCTCTAGATCCAACTCTATAGCGCCACCACCAGTTCAAAAATTCAACATTGAAATGGTAATAACTCCTGAACCACTTGTTGTAGAAAAATAAAACTTAGTACACCTGATTACTCTCTTCATGCTGATCCCATTCAATAGCTTACAGTAAGACTCCACCCATTACAGTAGCGGCCATTTTGAAAAGTACAGTATTCTGTCTTCTTCGCTACTACTCCTTCAAAATTGATCAAATTCTTCCCAAAATTGGCTCAGATGATCTTTGGACTGAGCCGCACAGAAATGACTGAACAGATTTTTTTTATTCATCTTTGTTCAAAAGTTATGATTCTGTGAACTTAACGAAGTTGACCCAAAATTGGTTCAGAGCCTGTATCTCGGCCAAACTTGGATCAATCGAAACGAAACTTGATACGCTTCATTAGCACTATGATCCGAGGGGCCACGCCAAAGTTGGGAACAGCGCCACCTATGGGTCGTGAGATACCAAAGATTCACATTTTCGCTTATAACTTTTGAACAGTAATTCAGAAAATTATGATGTTTGTGTCTATGGATTCCTTGGGTCATGCCAAATCAGAGGATATCAAATTTGCCAGGATTGGCTGAACCACGTGTCCGCCATTTTGAAATTTGTTATAAATTGCAATATGTTTTGAACCATTTAACATATCGGCACAAATATCGGTAGGGATCATCAACACCGTGTCCCGGAGGGACCACAGAAGTCTGAAGACAGCGCCACCTAGTGTTCCAGAGATATAACTATTCTAACAAAAACACTTATAACTTTTGCAAATGTTGTCCGAAATTTGTCATTTTTATGTCGTGTCGTTCCCTGGGTTATGCCGATTCTGACATTGTCTCATATGTCATTTTCCAACATGGTGTCTGTCCGCCATTTTGAAGCAAATCAAAACCAGTGTTTTTGCTACTCCTCCTTCAAAATCTGTCCAATTCTTCCCAAAATTGACTCAGATGATCTTTGGACTGAGCTGAACAGAACTGACTGAACAGATTTTTTTTATTCATCTTTGTTCAAAAGTTATGATGTTGTGAACTTCACGAGGTCGACCAAAATTGGGTCAGAGGCTGTATCTCAGCCAAACTATGATCAATCAAAACAAAACTTGGTACACTTCTTCAACTCCATGATCTGAGGGGCCATGCCAAATTTGGGAACAGCGCCACCTATGGGTTGTGAGATACCAAAAAACAATTACATTTTCGCTTATAACTTTTGAACAGTCAGTCAGAAAATTATATGGATGACAATTTTGCCAGGATTGGCTGAACCACGTCTCCGCCACTGAAATTTGTTGGCTTATACTAGTGATCTTAGCATTCTTCTAAGTTACAGGCTAAACAATTACCATTCTGTTTAATGTGACGCTTCAGCTATCGAATTAACCATAAGCTGCATTACAAGTAACTTTACTTTGTGTTACGCTGCTTAAAATGCTAAATAACTTTTCTGTCAGCTCATTCTCACACCTAAACCTCTCCTCGGCAGCCCTGTCAAATGTACAGCGACTGAGTGGCTCACTCTGCTAAGCCGCTTTCACCAAACTTTTTAGGGCGTGGGTTCGAATCCCGGTTGGCTCAAGCCCAGACCGCGAGAGGTCCTGTGGCCAGAAGCGGTTCAAACATTGCTTTTGTTCCAGACGTTGGATCTTCTGTGCGTTTGTTCTTCTCATCCCAACTTCTGTTCAGTTTTGAACTTCTGTGCTTCTGAACCAATCTGTTTTTTCTATGTACGCTCTTTTTCAGCTTTTTATTCTCTTCTCGCTCTGCGCCTCGCTACGGGCCATTCACTGGCTTGGCCCCGGTAATCGCTGCTTGCAGCTATATTTAGGGGCCAAGCCCGAAGGGCTATAGCCCCTATTGTATCTGTATGTTTTATTATTATTATTATTTTTGGCCCATGGGGCTCTATGGCAGCCCTATGAAGGGAACATAGGAAAATGATGAAATTTGGCACAATTGTAGAGATGGACATGAATAGTGATCTGACCAACTATGGGGTCTCTAGAACCAACTCTATAGCGCCACCACCAGTTCAAAAATGCAACATTGAAATGGTAATAACTCTTGAACCCCTTGTTCTAGAAAAATAAAACTTAGTACACCTGATTACACTCTTCATGCTGATCCCATTCAATAGCTTACAGTAAGACTCCACCCATTACAGTAGCGGCCATTTTGAAAAGTACAGTATTCTGTCTGTTCGCTACTACTCCTTGAAAATTGATTCAATTCTTCCCAAAATTGACTCAGATGATCTTTGGACTGAGCCGCACAGAAATGACTGAACAGATTTTTTTTATCCATCTTTGTTCAAAAATTATGATTTTGTGAACTTAACGAAGTCGACCCAAAATTGGTTCAGAGCCTGTATCTCGGCCAAACTTGGATCAATCGAAACGAAACTTGGTACGCTTCATCAACACCATGATCTGAGGGGCCACGCCAAAGTTGGGAACAGCGCCACCTATGGGTCGTGAGATACCAGAAATTCACATTTTTGCGTATAACTTTTGAACAGTAATTCAGAAAATTATAATCTTTGTGTCTATGGATTCCTTGGGTCATGACGAAACAGAAGATGTCAATTTTGCCAGGATTGGCTGAACCACGTGTCCGCCATTTTGAAATTTGTTATAAATTGCAATATTTTTTGAACCATTTAACATATCGGCACAAATATCGGTAGGGATCATCAACACCATGTCCCGGAGGGACCACAGAAGTCTGAAGACAGCGCCACCTAGTGCTCCAGAGATATAACTATTCTAACAAAAACACTTATAACTTTTGCAAATGTTGTCCAAAATGTGTCATTTTTATGTCGTTTCGTTCCCTGAGTTATGCCGATTCTGACAATATCTCATTTGTCATTTTCCAACATGGTGTCTGTCCGCCATTTTGAAGCAAATGAAAACCAGTGTTTTTGCTACTCCTCCTTCAAAATCTGTCCAATTGTTCCCAAAATTGACTCGGATGATCTTTGGACCGAGCCGCACAGAAATGACTGAACATAATTTTTTGAGTACTAGTGAAAAAAAAAGTTATGATATTGCGAACTTCACGAGGTCGACCAAAATTGGTTCAGAGGCTGTATCTCAGCCAAGCTTTGATCAATCAAAACAAAACTTGGTACACTTCTTCAACTCCATGTTCTGAGGGGCCATGCCAAATTTGGGAACAGCGCCACCTATGGGTCGTGAGATACCAAAATATTCACATTTTCGCTTATAACTTTTGAACAGTCAGTCAGAAAATTATAAGGATGTCAATTTTGCCAGGATTGGCTGAACCACGTCTCCACCACTGAAATTTGTTGGCTTATACTAGTGATCTTAGCATTCTTCTAAGTTACAGGCTAAACAATTACCATTCTGTTTAATGTGACTCTTCAGCTATCGAATTAACCATAAGCTGCGTTACAATTAACTTTACTTTGTGTTAAGCTGCTTAAAATGCTAAATAATGTTTCTGTCAGCTCATTCTCACACCTAATCCTCTCCTCAGCAGCCTGTCATATGTGTAACAACCGAGTGGCTCACTCTGCTAAGACACTTCCTTTGAAGGTCAGGGATTTCTTTGATTTGGGTTCGAATCCCACATAGAGCAGCTTTATAAAATCGTGTGTAATGTTGTGCTGTTTTGATTAGTTTCTTATCCAGACTAGCATGGTACAAATATGTATTGCTCCTGGATTAGAAATGCATGTTTTTATCCATGCTGTGATCATTTTTATTTAAACTCCTGTTTGTTGTAAGTTCATTCTCACCAATAATTACAAAGTGGCAATTTTTCACATTCGTTCAGTTTGTTCCATCTTTTTATTAGTATATTGCTGCTCTTCCCGTTCTGCACCGCTCTACGGGCCATTCGCAGGCTTGGCCCCGGAATCGCTGCTTGCAGCTATATTGGAACTTGTTCCTGTCAGATTTCCTCATCTTGACAATGGGAGTCAATGGCAGCCCTATGAAGGGAACATAGGAAAATGATGAAATTTGGCACACTTGTAGTGATGGCCATGAATAGAGATCTGACCAACTTTGGGGTCTCTAGGACCAACTCTATAGCGCCACCAGCAGTTCAAAAACTCAACATTGAAATTTTAATAGCTCTTGAACGCCTTGCTCTAGCAAGTTAAAACTTAGTACACCTGATTACTCTCTTCACACTGATCACATTCAATAGCTTACATTAAGACTCCAGCCATTACACTAGCTGCCATTTTGAAAAGTACAGTATTCAGTTTTTTCTCTACTCCTCCTTCAAATTTTGTCCAATTCTTTCTAAATTTGGCAGAGATCATCTTTGGACCGAGCCGCATAGAAATGACTGAACAGAATTTTTTGACCTACTGGTGAAAAAAAAAGTTATGATGCTGTGAAGTTAACGGGGTCGACCCGAAATTGTTTCAGAGGCTGTATCTCGGCCAAACTTTGATAAATCAAAATGAAACTTGGTACGCTTCATGAAAACCATGATTTGAGGGTCCATGCCAAAGTTGGGAACAGCGCCACCTATGGGTCGTGAGATAGCAAAAATGCACTATATTGCTTATAACTTTTGGAGGCATTGTCCAAATTTTGTCATTTCTCTATCATTTCATTCCATGGGTTATGCCGAGTCTGACAATGTCTCATTTGTCATTTTCTAACATGGTGTCTGTCCGCCATATTAAAGCAAATGAAAAACAATATTTTTGCTACTCTTCCTACAAATTTAATTCAATTTTGTCCAAAATCTGATCATACGATCTTTGGACTGAGCCGCAGAGAAATGACTGAACAGATTTTTGATATTCACTACAGTTCCCGAGATATACCTCTCTGAAGTTGACCGTGTCTGTGTTTGTTGACTTATACTAGTGATCTTAGCATTCTTCTAAGTTACATTCTAAACAATTACCATTCTGTTTAATGTGACTCTTTATCTATCGAATTAACCATAAACTGCTTTACAATTAACTTTACCATGTGTTACGCTGGCTAAAATGCTAAATAACCTTTTTGTCAACTCATTCTCACACCTCAACCTCTCCTCGGCAGGTTGTCAAATATGCAGAGACTTAGTGGCGCACTCTGCTAAGCTGCTTGTCCTGAAATTTCAGGTTGTGGGATCGAATCCCGGTTAGTACAACTTCAGGCCGCAAGAGGTTCTGTGGCCATAAGAGGTGCCAACATTGCTTTTGTTCCAGACTTTGGATATTCAGTGCGTGTTCGTCTTGAATCAGAACCGTGTGTTTATTCTTTCTCTTCTGAACTTCTGTTCAGTTTTGAACTTCTGTGCTTCTGAACATATCTGTTTTTTTCCATGTACGTTCTTTTTCAGCTTTTTATTCTCTTCCCGCTCTGCGCCTCGCTACGGGCCATTCGCTGGCTTGGCCCCGGTAATCGCTGCTTGCAGCTATATTGGAACTTGTTCCTGTCAGATTTCCTCATCTTGACAATGGGAGTCAATGGCAGCCCTATGAAGGGAACATAGGAAAATGATGAAATGTGGCACACTCGTAGTGATGGCCAGGATTAGTGATATGACCAACTTTGGGGTCTCTAGACCAAACTCTATAGCGCCACCAGCAGTTCAAAATTCCAACATTTAAATGTTAATAACTCTTGAACCCCTTGCTCTAGAAAGATAAAACTTAGTACACCTGATTACTCTCTTAAAACTGATCACATCCAATATCTTACATTAAGACTCCAGCCATTACACTAGCTGCCATTTTGAAAAGTACAGTATTCAGTTTTTTCGCTACTCCTCCTTCAAATTTTGTCCAATTCTTTCAAAATTTGGCAGAGATCATCTTTGGACCGAGCCGCATAGAAATGACTGAACAGAATTTTTTGACCTACTGGTGAAAAAAAAAGTTATGATGCTGTGAAGTTAACGGGGTCGACCCGAAATTGTTTCAGAGGCTGTATCTCGGCCAAACTTTGATAAATTAAAATGAAACTTGGTACGCTTCATGAAAACCAGGATTTGAGGGTCCATGCCAAAGTTGGGAACAGCGCCACCTATGGGTCGTGAGATAGCAAAAATGCACTATTTTGCTTATAACTTTTGGAAGCATTTTCCAAATTTTGTCATTTCTCTATCATTTCATTCCCTGGGTTATGCCGAGTCTGACAATATCTCATTTGTAATTTTCTAACATGGTGTCTGTCCGCCATATTAAAGCAAATGAAAAACAATATTTTTGCTACTCTTCCTACAAATTTCATTCAATTTTGTCCAAAATCTGACCATACGATCTTTGGACTGAGCCGCAGAGAAATGACTGAACAGATTTTGATATTCACTACAGTTCCCGAGAAATACCTCTCGGAAGTTGACCATGTCTGTGTTTGTTGACTTATACTAGTGATCTTAGCATTCTTCTACGTTACAAGCTAAACAATTACCATTCTGTTTAATGTGACTCTTCAGCTATCGAATTAAGCATAAACTGCTTTACAATTAACTTTACCATGTCTTACGCTGGTTAAAATGCTAAAGAACCTTTTTGTCAACTCATTCTCACACCTCAACCTCTCCTCGGCAGGCTGACAAACGTGCAGTGACCGAGTGGCGCACTCTGCTAAGCCACTGTCCCAGAACATTTCAGGTTGCGTGTTTGAATCCCAGTTAACACAAGCCCAGGTAGCGTTATGTTCTGTTGCCAGATTCAGTGCAAATGCTGCTTTTGTTTCAGACGTTGCATCTTCTGTGCGTGTTCGTCTTGAATCAGAACCGTGTGTTTATTCTTTCTCTTCCGAACTTCTGTTCAGTTTTGAACTTCTGTGCTTCTGAACATATCTGTTTTTTCCATGTACTTTCTATTTCAGCTTCTTATGCTCTTCCCCCTCTGCACCCCTCTACGGGCCATTCACAGGCTTGGCCCCGGAATCGCTGCTTGCAGCTATATTTATTATTATTATTATTATTTTTCCCCATGGGGTTCTATGGCAGCCCTATGAACGGAACATAGGAAAATGATGAAATTTGGCACACTTGTAGAGATGGCCATGAATAGTGATCTGACCAACTTTGGGATCTCTAGAACCAACTCTATAGCGCCACCACCAGTTCAAAAATTCAACATTGAAATGGTAATAACTCTTGAACCCCTTGTTCTAGAAAAATTAAACTTAGTACACCTGATTACTCTCTTCATGCTCATCACATTCAATAGATTACAGTAAGACTCCACCCATTACAGTAGCGGCCATTTTGAAAAGTACAGTATTCTGTCTGTTCGCTACTACTGCTTGAAAATTTATTCAATTCTTCCCAAAATTGACTCAAATGATCTTTGGACTGAGCCGCACAGAAATGACTGAACAGATTTTTTTTATTCATCTTTGGTCAAAAGTTATGATTTTGTAAACATAACGAAGTCGACCCAAAATTGGTTCAGAGCCTGTATCTCGGCCAAACTTGGATCAATCGAAACGAAACTTGGTACGCTTCATCAACACCATGATCTGAGGGGCCACGCCACAGTTGGGAACAGCGCCACCTATGGGTCGTGAGATACCAGAAATTCACATTTTTGCTTATAACTTTTGAACAGTAATTCAGAAAATTATCATCTTTGTGTCTATGAATTCCTTGGGTCATGACGAAACAGAGGATGTCAATTGTGCCAGGATTGGCTGAACCACGTGTCCGCCATTTTGAAATTTGGTATAAATTGCAATATCTTTTGAACCATTTGAAATATCGGCACAAATATCGGTAGGGATCATCAACCCCATGCCCCGGAGGTACCACGGAAGTTTTAAGACAGCGCCACCTAGTGTTCCAGAGATATAACTATTCCAACAAAAACACATAACCTTTGAAAATGTTGTCCAAAATGTGTCATTTTTATGTTGTTTCGTTCCATGGGTTATGCCGATTCTGACAATGTCTCATTTGTCATTTTCCAACATGGTGTCTGTCCGCCATTTTGAAGCAAATGAAAAACAGTCTTTTTGCTACTTCTCCTTCAAAATATATCCAATTCTTCCCAAAATTGGCTCAGATGATCTTTGGACTGAGCCGCACAGAAATGACTCAACAGATTTTTTTTATTCATCTTTGTTCAAAAGTTATGTTATGTGAACTTCACGAGGTTGACAAAAATTGGTTCAGAGGCTATATCTCAGCCTAGCTTTGATCAATCAAAACAAAACTTGGTACACTTCTTCAACACCATGATCTGGGGGTCCATGCCAAATTTGGTAACAGCGCCACCTATGGGTCGTGAGATACCAAAAAAATCTAATTTCCACTTATAACTTTTGAACAGTCAGTCAGAAAATTATAAGGATGTCAATTTTGCCAGGATTGGCTGAACCACGTATCCACCACTTTGAAATGTGTTGGCTTATACTAGTGATCTTAGCATTCTTCTAAGTTACAGGCTAAACAATTACCATTCTGTTTAAAGTGACTCTTCAGCTATCGAATTAACCATAAGCTGCGTTACAATTAAATTTACTTTGTGTTACGCTGCTTAAAATGATAAATAACTTTTCTGTCAGCTCATTCTCACACCTAAACCTCTCCTCGGCAGCCTGTCAAACGGGCAGTGACCGAGTGGCTCACTCTGCTAAGCCGCTTTCACCGAACCTTTTAGGGCGTGGGTTCGAATCCCGGTTGGCTCAAGCCCAGACCACGAGAGGTCCTGTGGCCAGAAGCGGTTCAAACATTGCTTTTGTTCCAGACGTTGGATCTTCTGTGCGTTTGTTCTTCTCATCCCAAGTTCTGTTCAGTTTTGAACTTCTGTGCTTCTGAACCAATCTGTTTTTCTATGTACGTTCTTTTTCAGCTTTTTATTCTCTTCTCGCTCTGCGCCTCGCTACGGGCCATTCGCTGGCTTGGCCCCGCTAATCGCTGCTTGCAGCTATATTTAGGGGCCAAGCCCGAAGGGCTATAGCCCCTATTGTATCTGTATGTTTTATTATTATTATTATTATTATTTTTGGCCCATGGGGCTCTATGGCAGCCCTATGAACGGAACATAGGAAAATGATGAAATTTGGCATACTTATAGAGATGGCCATGAATAGTGATCTGACCAACTTTGGGGTCTCTAGAACCAACTCTATAGCGCCACCACCAGTTCAAAAATTCAACATTGAAATGGTAATAACTCTTGAACCCCTTATTCTAGAAAAATTAAACTTAGTACACCTGATTACTCTCTTCATGGTGATCACATTCAATAGCTTACAGTAAGACTCCACCCATTACAGTAGCGGCCATTTTGAAAAGTACAGTATTCTGTCTCTTCGCTACTACTCCTTGAAAATTGATTCAATTCTTCCCAAAATTGACTCAGATGATCTTTGGACTGAGCCGCACAGAAATGACTGAACAGATTTTTTTTATTCATCTTTGTTCAAAAGTTATGATTCTGTGAACTTAACGAAGTCGACCCAAAATTGGTTCAGAGCCTGTATCTCGGCCAAACTTGGATTAATCGAAACGAAACTTGGTACGCTTCATCAACACCATGATCTGAGGGGCCACGCCAAAGTTGGGAACAGCGCCACCTATGGGTCGTGAGATACCAGAAATTCACATTTTTGCTTATAACTTTTGAACAGTAATTAAGAAAATTATAATCTTTGTGTCTATGGATTCCTTGGGTCATGACGAAACAGTGGATGTCAATTTTGCCAGGATTGGCTGAACGACGTGTCCGCCATTTTGAAATGTGGTATAAATTGCGATATCTTTTGAACCATTTAACATATCGGCACAAATATCGGTAGGGATCATCATCACCATGTCCCGGAGGGACCACAGAAGTCTGAAGACAGCGCCACCTAGTGTTCCAGAGATATAATTATTCTAACAAAAACACATAACTTTTGCAAATGTTGTCCAAAATGTGTCATTTTTATGTCGTTTCGTTCCCTGGGTTATGCCGATTCTGACAATGTCTCATTTGTCATTTTCCAACATGGTGTCTGTCCGCCATTTTGAAGCAAATGAAAACCAGTATTTTCGCTACTCCTCCTTCAAAATCTGTCCAATTCTTCCCAAAATTGACTCAGATGATCTTTGGACCGAGCCGCACAGAAATGACTGAACAGAATTTTTTGAGTACTAGTGAAAAAAAAAGTTATGATGCTGTGAACATAACGGGCTCGACCAAAATTGGTTCAGAGGCTGTATCTCAGCCAAGCTTTGATCAATCAAAACAAAACTTGGTACACTTCTTCAACACCATGATCTGAGGAGCCATGCCAAATTTGGGAACAGCGCCACCTATGGGTCGTGAGATACCAAAAAAATCACATTTTCGCTTATAACTTTTGAACAGTCAGTCAGAATATTATAAGGATATCAATTTTGCCAGAATTGGCTGAACCACGTGTCCAACACTTTGAAATTTGTTGGCTTATACTAGTGATCTTAGCATTCTTCTAAGTTACAGGCTAAACAATTACCATTCTGTTTAAAGTGACTCTTCAGCTATCGAATTAACCATAAGCTGCGTTACAATTAAATTTACTTTGTGTTACGCTGCTTAAAATGCTAAATAACTTTTCTGTCTGCTCATTCTCACACCTAATCCACTCCTCGGCAGCCTGTCATATGTGTAGCAACCAAGTGGCTCAGTCTGCTAAGCCGCTTTCACCGAACCTTTTGGGGCGTGGGTTCGAATCCCGGTTGGCTCAAGCCCAGACCGCAAGAGGTCCTGTGGCCAGAAGGGGTTCAAACATTGCTTTTGTTCCAGACGTTGGATCTTCTGTGCGTTTGTTCTTCTCATCCCAACTTCTGTTCAGTTTTGAACTTCTGTGCTTCTGAACCAATCTGTTTTTTCTATGTACGTTCTTTTTCAGCTTTTTATTCTCTTCCCGCTCTGCGCCTCGCTACGGGCCATTCGCTGGCTTGGCCCCGCTAATCGCTGCTTGCAGCTATATTTATTATTATTCTTCTTCTCTTCCAATGGGGCTCTATGGCAGCCCTATGAAGGGAACATAGGAAAATGATGAAATTTGGCACAATTGTAGAGATGGACATAAATAGTTATCTGACCAACTTTGGGGTCTCTAGATCCAACTCTATAGCGCCACCACCAGTTCAAAAATTCAACATTGAAATGGTAATAACTCCTGAACCACTTGTTGTAGAAAAATAAAACTTAGTACACCTGATTACTCTCTTCATGCTGATCCCATTCAATAGCTTACAGTAAGACTCCACCCATTACAGTAGCGGCCATTTTGAAAAGTACAGTATTCTGTCTGTTCGCTACTACTCCTTGAAAATTGATTCAATTCTTCCCAAAATTGACTCAAATGATCTTTGGACTGAGCCGCACAGAAATGACTGAACAGATTTTTTTTATTCATCTTTGGCCAAAAGTTATGATTTTGTGAACATAACGAAGTCGACCCGAAATTGGTTCAGAGCCTGTATCTCGGCCAAACTTGGATCAATCGAAACGAAACTTGGTACGCTTCATCAACACCATGATCTGAGGGGCCACGCCAAAGTTGGGAACAGCGCCACCTATGGGTCGTGAGATACCAGAAATTCACATTTTTGCTTATAACTTTTGAACAGTAATTCAGAAAATTATAATCTTTGTGTCTATGGATTCCTTTGGTCATGACGAAACAGAGGATGTCAATTTTGCCAGGATTGGCTGAACCACGTGTCCGCCATTTTGAAATTTGTTATAAATTGCAATATCTTTTGAACCATTTAACATATCGGCACAAATATCGGTAGGGATCATCAACACCATGTCCCGGAGGGACCACATAAGTCTGAAGACAGCGCCACCTAGTGTTCCAGAGATATAACTATTCTAACAAAAACACATAACTTTTGCAAATGTTGTCCAAAATGTGTCATTTTTATGTCGTTTCGTTCCCTGGGTTATGCCGATTCTGACAATGTCTCATTTGTCATTTTCCAACATGGTGTCTGTCCGCCATTTTGAAGCAAATGAAAACAGTGTTTTTGCTACTCCTCCTTCAAAATCTGTCCAATTCTTCCCAAAATTGACTCGGATGATCTTTGGACCGAGCCGCACAGAAATGACTGAACAGAATTTTTTGAGTACTAGTGAAAAAAAAGTTATGATGCTGTGAACATAACGGGCTCGACCAAAATTGGTTCAGATGCTGTATCTCAGCCAAGCTTTGATCAATCAAAACAAAACTTGGTACACTTCTTCAACTCCATGATCTGAGGGTCCATGCCAAATTTGGTAACAGCGCCACCTATGGGTCGTGAGATACCAAAAAATTCACATTTTCACTTATAACGTTTGAACAGTCAGTCAGAAAATTATAAGGATGTCAATTTTGCCAGGATTGGCTGAACCACGTATCTGCCACTTTGAAATTTGTTGGCTTATACTAGTGATCTTAGCATTCTTCTAAGTTACATTCTAAACAATTACCATTCTGTTTAATGTGACTCTTTATCTATCGAATTAACCATAAACTGCTTTACAATTAACTTTACCATGTGTTACGCTGGTTAAAATGCTAAAGAACCTTTTTGTCAACTCATTCTCACACCTCAACCGCTCCTCGGCAGGTTGTCAAATATGCGGAGACCGAGTGGCGCACTCTGCTAAGCTGCTTGCCCTGAACCTTTCAGGTTGTGGGATTGAATCCCGGTTAGTACAACCTCAGGCCGCAAGAGGTTCTGTAGCCATAAGGGGTGCCAACATCGCATTTGTTCCAGACTTTGGATATTCAGTGCGTGTTCGTCTCGAATCAGAACCGTGTGTTTATTCTTTCTCTTCTGAACTTCTGTTCAGTTTTGAACTTCTGTGCTTCGGAACATATCTGTTTTTTTCCATGTACGTTCTATTTCAGCTTCTTATGCTCTTCCCGCTCTTCACCGCTCTACGGGCTATTCGCAGGCTTGGCCCCGGAATCGCTGCTTGCAGCTATATTTAGGGGCCAAGCCCAAAGGGCTGTAGCCCCTATTGTATCTGTATGTTTTATTATTAGGGGCCAAGCACCGAAGGTGCTTAGGCACCTATTGTTATTGTTAGAATTCCTATTATTATTATTATTCTTCCTCCGCCGCAAAGTCAATGGCAGCCCATAGAACCGATTGCGGGAAAGTTGTAACATTTGGCACACTGATAGATGATACTGTCAATAGTAATCACACCAAATTTTGAGTCTCTAACTCAAACTCTCTAGCGCCACCACTTGTCCAAAAATTCAATTTTGAAATGCTAATAAATTTTGAACCATAAGCCACAAAATGACAATTATTCTTTCCTCTGAATCCTTGCCTCAAGCCGAGTCGAATCATGTCCAAAATTAAAAAATCGTAAGGTTTAGTTTTTTCGTTATCTTCAATTGTTCGTAAAACCTACTTTATCGAACTCGTCCTAGACGATTTGTCCGATTCTCACCAAAATTGGCTCAGATCATCTACAGACCATGGAGGCAAAAAGTTATGGAAATCAAATCGATTCGTCCAAGCATTCTCGAATACCACACTAATGAATTTGCCGAAAAGCATGCAAAAATAGATCTGAAGCTATATCTCCGCAAGGGTTTGGCATATTGACACGAAACTTGGTGAGTGTTATAACAAGCATGACCTGAGGCTAAGTTCTGTGATTCGGCGCTGTGCCACCTAGTGGTCAGGAGATATGAAAATTTCATATTTTTGCTTATAACTTGTGAATGATTTGGCTAAAAATCACAAAATGGGTCTCATTGGATTCAAAGCATCATGCCGAGTCCAGCCATATCCAATTTTCCCATGGCAGCCATTTTAGTCGTCGGCCATGTTGGATTTTGTAGTAAAATGCTATATTTTACGAACGAATTAGCGTATCATTACGAAACTTGGTATGGGTCATTAGCACGATGCCCTGAAGGAGCCTGAGAAGTTTTGAAGCAGCGCCACCTAGTGGTGAAATCAAATTTTCACATGCTTATAACTTTGGGTGGGGTTCACATATTTTCACAGCAGTCACCTTTTTAGACTCCTGAATCATAGCCGAGTCCATTGCTACCAAGTTTCTCAGGTTTAGCCTTATGGTTTGCGATACGTTGCATTTTAGCGTTTAAAAAACATCTGGCAATATCTTAGAAACCATTACTCCGATCGACACGAAACCACTGTAGGAAGTTCGGAAACTTAGCATCCCGGTAATTTTATCCATTGACCAATTGCCAAAATTTTGATAGTAAGCGGCATAAAAATGCAAACAAATTCAACAGTCAGTCATTTTTTATCTACTTACAAATATTTCTAGAACTCCAAAACAAAATGAGATATTTTCACCAAATTTGACACGCATATATATGGGCACACTCTAAGGACACTTACAAAATTAGGTGGGATTGTACCTCTTGGTGGCGCTATAATTGAACAAAACATGAAATTGTCATTGACTATAATGGAGGTTTATGATATAAAATGCTATATTTTACGAATGCATTGGTGTACCATTCCGAAACTTTATATGTAGCATGGAGACCACGACCTGAAAGTACTCAAAATGTTTTGAGACATTGCCATCTTGTGGTCAAAATTTATAATGAAATGGCAAAAAAGTGCTTATATCTTTCTGTGAATTTTACCTATTGTGACGAGACTGCTATTAATAGATTCCTTGGGTCATGCTGAGAACAGTTATACCAACGTTGCCATAGTCAGTTATCTGGTTTTCACATACCACAACAACGAATTTGTGGTATGATGCCAAAATGACACTTGAGGCCGTATCTCTACAATGCTTTGGCATATTGATACCAAACTTTGTCATTGTCACCTTACACAGAACACATCACATCGATTTGTTGACGTTGCCACCTGTTGGTCAAAAGTGAAAAGTCAATCAATCCTATTACTGCTAGTTTTGAATGATTTTTCACTCATTTGGACTGCAATAATCTTAAAATGGCTTCAGTTACTAATTTCTGCAGTTGTTCTGATGGTCCGTGCTATGCTTAGCTGATGTGCTTGGCCCTGTCATTGCTGCTTGCAGCTATATTTATTATTATTATTTTTGGCCCATGGGGCTCTATGGCAGCCCTATGAAGGGGACATAGGAAAATTATTAAATTTGGTACACTGTAGCGATGGCCATGAATAGCGATCTGACCAAGAGCGTTTTTGCTACTTCTCCTTCAAAATGTATCCAATTCTTCCCAAAATTGGCTCAGATGATCTTTGGACTGAGCCGCACAGAAATGACTGAACAGAATTTTTTGAGTACTAGTGAAAAAAAAAGTTATGATGCTGTGAACATAACGGGCTCGACCAAAATTGGTTCAGAGGCTGTATCTCAGCCAAGCTTTGATCAATCAAAACAAAACTTGGTACACTTCTTCAACACCATGATCTGAGGAGCCATGCCAAATTTGGGAACAGCGCCACCTATGGGTCGTGAGATACCAAAAAAATCACATTTTCGCTTATAACTTTTGAACAGTCAGTCAGAATATTATAAGGATATCAATTTTGCCAGAATTGGCTGAACCACGTGTCCACCACTTTGAAATTTGTTGGCTTATACTAGTGATCTTAGCATTCTTCTAAGTTACAGGCTAAACAATTACCATTCTGTTTAAAGTGACTCTTCAGCTATCGAATTAACCATAAGCTGCGTTACAATTAAATTTACTTTGTGTTACGCTGCTTAAAATCCTAAATAACTTTTCTGTCTACTCATTCTCACACCTAATCCACTCCTCGGCAGCCTGTCATATGTGTAGCAACGAAGTGGCTCAGTCTGCTAAGCCGCTTTCACCGAACCTTTTGGGGCGTGGGTTCGAATCCCGGTTGTCTCAAGCCCAGACCGCAAGAGGTCCTGTGGCCAGAAGGGGTTCAAACATTGCTTTTGTTCCAGACGTTGGATCTTCTGTGCGTTTGTTCTTCTCATCCCAACTTCTGTTCAGTTTTGAACTTCTGTGCTTCTGAACAAATCTGTTTTTTCTATGTACGTTCTTTTTCAGCTTTTTATTCTCTTCCCGCTCTGCGCCTCGCTACGGGCCATTCGCTGGCTTGGCCCCGCTAATCGCTGCTTGCAGCTATATTTATTATTATTCTTCTTCTCTTCCAATGGGGCTCTATGGCAGCCCTATGAAGGGAACATAGGAAAATGATGAAATTTGGCACAATTGTAGAGATGGACATAAATAGTTATCTGACCAACTTTGGGGTCTCTAGATCCAACTCTATAGCGCCACCACCAGTTCAAAAATTCAACATTGAAATGGTAATAACTCCTGAACCACTTGTTGTAGAAAAATAAAACTTAGTACACCTGATTACTCTCTTCATGCTGATCCCATTCAATAGCTTACAGTAAGACTCCACCCATTACAGTAGCGGCCATTTTGAAAAGTACAGTATTCTGTCTGTTCGCTACTACTCCTTGAAAATTGATTCAATTCTTCCCAAAATTGACTCAAATGATCTTTGGACTGAGCCGCACAGAAATGACTGAACAGATTTTTTTTATTCATCTTTGGCCAAAAGTTATGATTTTGTGAACATAACGAAGTCGACCCGAAATTGGTTCAGAGCCTGTATCTCGGCCAAACTTGGATCAATCGAAACGAAACTTGGTACGCTTCATCAACACCATGATCTGAGGGGCCACGCCAAAGTTGGGAACAGCGCCACCTATGGGTCGTGAGATACCAGAAATTCACATTTTTGCTTATAACTTTTGAACAGTAATTCAGAAAATTATAATCTTTGTGTCTATGGATTCCTTTGGTCATGACGAAACAGAGGATGTCAATTTTGCCAGGATTGGCTGAACCACGTGTCCGCCATTTTGAAATTTGTTATAAATTGCAATATCTTTTGAACCATTTAACATATCGGCACAAATATCGGTAGGGATCATCAACACCATGTCCCGGAGGGACCACATAAGTCTGAAGACAGCGCCACCTAGTGTTCCAGAGATATAACTATTCTAACAAAAACACATAACTTTTGCAAATGTTGTCCAAAATGTGTCATTTTTATGTCGTTTCGTTCCCTGGGTTATGCCGATTCTGACAATGTCTCATTTGTCATTTTCCAACATGGTGTCTGTCCGCCATTTTGAAGCAAATGAAAACAGTGTTTTTGCTACTCCTCCTTCAAAATCTGTCCAATTCTTCCCAAAATTGACTCGGATGATCTTTGGACCGAGCCGCACAGAAATGACTGAACAGAATTTTTTGAGTACTAGTGAAAAAAAAGTTATGATGCTGTGAACATAACGGGCTCGACCAAAATTGGTTCAGATGCTGTATCTCAGCCAAGCTTTGATCAATCAAAACAAAACTTGGTACACTTCTTCAACTCCATGATCTGAGGGTCCATGCCAAATTTGGTAACAGCGCCACCTATGGGTCGTGAGATACCAAAAAATTCACATTTTCACTTATAACGTTTGAACAGTCAGTCAGAAAATTATAAGGATGTCAATTTTGCCAGGATTGGCTGAACCACGTATCTGCCACTTTGAAATTTGTTGGCTTATACTAGTGATCTTAGCATTCTTCTAAGTTACATTCTAAACAATTACCATTCTGTTTAATGTGACTCTTTATCTATCGAATTAACCATAAACTGCTTTACAATTAACTTTACCATGTGTTACGCTGGTTAAAATGCTAAAGAACCTTTTTGTCAACTCATTCTCACACCTCAACCGCTCCTCGGCAGGTTGTCAAATATGCGGAGACCGAGTGGCGCACTCTGCTAAGCTGCTTGCCCTGAACCTTTCAGGTTGTGGGATTGAATCCCGGTTAGTACAACCTCAGGCCGCAAGAGGTTCTGTAGCCATAAGGGGTGCCAACATCGCATTTGTTCCAGACTTTGGATATTCAGTGCGTGTTCGTCTCGAATCAGAACCGTGTGTTTATTCTTTCTCTTCTGAACTTCTGTTCAGTTTTGAACTTCTGTGCTTCGGAACATATCTGTTTTTTTCCATGTACGTTCTATTTCAGCTTCTTATGCTCTTCCCGCTCTTCACCGCTCTACGGGCTATTCGCAGGCTTGGCCCCGGAATCGCTGCTTGCAGCTATATTTAGGGGCCAAGCCCAAAGGGCTGTAGCCCCTATTGTATCTGTATGTTTTATTATTAGGGGCCAAGCACCGAAGGTGCTTAGGCACCTATTGTTATTGTTAGAATTCCTATTATTATTATTATTCTTCCTCCGCCGCAAAGTCAATGGCAGCCCATAGAACCGATTGCGGGAAAGTTGTAACATTTGGCACACTGATAGATGATACTGTCAATAGTAATCACACCAAATTTTGAGTCTCTAACTCAAACTCTCTAGCGCCACCACTTGTCCAAAAATTCAATTTTGAAATGCTAATAAATTTTGAACCATAAGCCACAAAATGACAATTATTCTTTCCTCTGAATCCTTGCCTCAAGCCGAGTCGAATCATGTCCAAAATTAAAAAATCGTAAGGTTTAGTTTTTTCGTTATCTTCAATTGTTCGTAAAACCTACTTTATCGAACTCGTCCTAGACGATTTGTCCGATTCTCACCAAAATTGGCTCAGATCATCTACAGACCATGGAGGCAAAAAGTTATGGAAATCAAATCGATTCGTCCAAGCATTCTCGAATACCACACTAATGAATTTGCCGAAAAGCATGCAAAAATAGATCTGAAGCTATATCTCCGCAAGGGTTTGGCATATTGACACGAAACTTGGTGAGTGTTATAACAAGCATGACCTGAGGCTAAGTTCTGTGATTCGGCGCTGTGCCACCTAGTGGTCAGGAGATATGAAAATTTCATATTTTTGCTTATAACTTGTGAATGATTTGGCTAAAAATCACAAAATGGGTCTCATTGGATTCAAAGCATCATGCCGAGTCCAGCCATATCCAATTTTCCCATGGCAGCCATTTTAGTCGTCGGCCATGTTGGATTTTGTAGTAAAATGCTATATTTTACGAACGAATTAGCGTATCATTACGAAACTTGGTATGGGTCATTAGCACGATGCCCTGAAGGAGCCTGAGAAGTTTTGAAGCAGCGCCACCTAGTGGTGAAATCAAATTTTCACATGCTTATAACTTTGGGTGGGGTTCACATATTTTCACAGCAGTCACCTTTTTAGACTCCTGAATCATAGCCGAGTCCATTGCTACCAAGTTTCTCAGGTTTAGCCTTATGGTTTGCGATACGTTGCATTTTAGCGTTTAAAAAACATCTGGCAATATCTTAGAAACCATTACTCCGATCGACACGAAACCACTGTAGGAAGTTCGGAAACTTAGCATCCCGGTAATTTTATCCATTGACCAATTGCCAAAATTTTGATAGTAAGCGGCATAAAAATGCAAACAAATTCAACAGTCAGTCATTTTTTATCTACTTACAAATATTTCTAGAACTCCAAAACAAAATGAGATATTTTCACCAAATTTGACACGCATATATATGGGCACACTCTAAGGACACTTACAAAATTAGGTGGGATTGTACCTCTTGGTGGCGCTATAATTGAACAAAACATGAAATTGTCATTGACTATAATGGAGGTTTATGATATAAAATGCTATATTTTACGAATGCATTGGTGTACCATTCCGAAACTTTATATGTAGCATGGAGACCACGACCTGAAAGTACTCAAAATGTTTTGAGACATTGCCATCTTGTGGTCAAAATTTATAATGAAATGGCAAAAAAGTGCTTATATCTTTCTGTGAATTTTACCTATTGTGACGAGACTGCTATTAATAGATTCCTTGGGTCATGCTGAGAACAGTTATACCAACGTTGCCATAGTCAGTTATCTGGTTTTCACATACCACAACAACGAATTTGTGGTATGATGCCAAAATGACACTTGAGGCCGTATCTCTACAATGCTTTGGCATATTGATACCAAACTTTGTCATTGTCACCTTACACAGAACACATCACATCGATTTGTTGACGTTGCCACCTGTTGGTCAAAAGTGAAAAGTCAATCAATCCTATTACTGCTAGTTTTGAATGATTTTTCACTCATTTGGACTGCAATAATCTTAAAATGGCTTCAGTTACTAATTTCTGCAGTTGTTCTGATGGTCCGTGCTATGCTTAGCTGATGTGCTTGGCCCTGTCATTGCTGCTTGCAGCTATATTTATTATTATTATTTTTGGCCCATGGGGCTCTATGGCAGCCCTATGAAGGGGACATAGGAAAATTATTAAATTTGGTACACTGTAGCGATGGCCATGAATAGCGATCTGACCAAGAGCGTTTTTGCTACTTCTCCTTCAAAATGTATCCAATTCTTCCCAAAATTGGCTCAGATGATCTTTGGACTGAGCCGCACAGAAATCTTGTGGCGATATTAAGTAATTAGTGGGTCAATTGCACTTTCATCTGTTAAACCACACCCCCACCCCCAGCAGAGAAATTTCTCAGATGCTGAGAGGTGGTAGGTAAAATGCACTCCCGCAAAATGAGTTTTCTTTGTAACTTGACACTTGTTAATTTCACAAATAATATTAAGATAAACGGTTAATGATATTGTGATTGTGATTGTATTTGATGAACTTTGTGGAGTTTAGATTCAATTTGCTCAACATTTGCGTTGCCTGGCTGACGTCATCTTTTTGAATCAACGGTTTTTTTATCATTTCTGTTTGCTCTTTTAGATGAATGTGCATGTGTTTAAATGCTCACTGTCACCAGAGGATGTATGTCTCTCCTTGTTGTGTTACAGGTATGTTTATATAGTTGAATATTGACTGTTAAAACTGTCAATATTTGTGCTGCGTCGCATTCTGGTGTTTATTTAAAACCACAGCAGAGAAGTTTATCCGATGCTGAGAGGTGATGAAGTTCTCCATGTCCGCCTGTGATTTGTCGGAGATGAAGCATTACACCAGCAGAACAAATAATTCTAGTCACAGCATTAGCTGTGAATGTGAAGAAATGAGGAAGAGGAGACATTTAATTAACATTCAGGATATATATATCTTTTATTTAGGCAGAAAATTTATTTCTTATTCAGAAGTTTACAAACAGGAAAAATCAAGTGCAATAAGATATTATAAATTCTCTGTGATTATATAAAGTGGTTAACTAAAACACTCTCTGTGTATTTTCTACTAAAGGTTGCTTAAATCATCTTGTAAATTAAGAAAAAAAAAGAAAGATGCAGACAAAACCAATGTTAAGATAAAACCATTCTCTTACACCAAAAGAAAAAGAAATAGTATTATGTAAGGGCATATCCCTTAAAGCAGTAAATGTCCTACACAGCCCATCATTGTCACGATAGCAGGCGGCTGGAATGATTCTTTTACACCTCTTTAAACAGAATCCCATAAGGGCGAATTGACTTCTTCACAATCTCCTTCTCGCCAGCAAAAGTGGTTCCATCAGGAACGCCAATCAGCCAGTATTTCTTGTAATCACACACTTTTCTCATTTTGGGATTGATTCTGTTCTGCAGAAGGACTTTATAGGTCTTTCCAGTTTCGGGATCTGTAATGTTGTCGCTGTATTGAGCAGCCTCCGTTATGTCAGGTGTTGAATAGATTCCTCTGCCGTGCACTTGTCTACTACCTGCTTTGTAATGAGACTCAACAATGTTTTTAGCACTGCTCATGCTGGTTCCATGATAAGAAACAGGCCACTCGCCATCCACTGAGTAATTCCTCCATCCTCCTATGCCCAGCCAGGCATTTCCATCAGGATACTTGTTCAGAACATTTATGGCAATTCGGTTCCACCCAACAGGGCGTGTGTATAACTCATTTCCACGCACGCATGTAGAGTTGTCCTTTAGGTTCGTGAAATCATAATCAAACTTTGGGTCTAGAAATCCATTCATGTCCACATACAGGTCACTCACAAGTGAGTCTGGTTCATCACCACCTTGCTTCATAAAGGTAGTTGGCAAAAAATTAAATACATCGAGCTCATTTCCGGCCTTTTTTTTTTCTGACATAGGCTTCACAGCAGCACCTGTGTAGGTGGAGAGCGCCTGGAGAACAGCATTGCTGTGCACTAGAGACATGCTTCAGTTTTGTCTCGGTGATCAGGAGTAAGGTCAAAAAATATCTGTTCAGTCAGAATGCAAACTCTGCTATTTATACTGACTCAAATATGATGAAATGAGGAAGTATTTTCCCCCTTTTTTTGAATGCCAAGTATGTGGATCAGAGAAGAAAAAAAAAATCACATTCACATTGTTATTGGACAGGAGATTTGTTTGTGTATTGTGAGACAAAGCTTGTGCCTAACCCCAAATGTGTGAGTTAAAAAAACTAAAAACATAGGAGTTGCAAAACAGGTATCTTTTGATGGTTTCACTTACACTGAATAGCATTTCCTGAATTAGTTGGAAAAATGCAGGTCTGTAAAAAAAAAAACTGTAATTTGACACCCAGACAAACACACTGTGACTGCTTCATTGGAACAGGGTGTTTAATTCCTGGAATTGACTCCATTTTCTACATTGCAGTCAAAACAGGTCGGCAATAAGAAAACCTAAATGCCATCATTACTACACACTAAATGTACGCTATTCTTTTTCTGTCACAAAGCCTAGAACTACATTATTAAAACACACTTTTAGTGTGACTGACCAGACTAGTCCAGTTTAGAGATGACATTACCTTGAAATGATGCACATCAACATCCTTTCCTAGTTGTTGCCAGTGCTACCTAATTTTAAAATGGAAAAAGTATTGATAAAAAGCTTTAGCTGAATATTATTTTAGAGTTATATAAACATTAGAGAAGGTAATATATTTGATAGAAGACAGACTGTCAGCCTGACTTTCCTCCCTCTTTCTCTTCATCAATGCATTGACCTTCTCCTGTTCCTTCAGCTGAGTTGTTCTTTCCTGAAATGACTGAGAATGATCCGGGGTCTAATTTATAAACTTTGTGTATGCACTAAATGGGCATAGAAATATGCGTACACAATTTTCCACGCACATATCGGGATTTAGAAAAAATTAAATAAACTTGGCCTTTAAAATTAACTTGTTTAAAAAATAAACTTGGCGTTCGATCAGTAAATTCTCTGGTTTGAATAAGACCAAAGATAATTTATATATATAGCTTACTGTAAAGCACGGAGGTGTTGATGTTATGTCAAGGCATCTCCACAACATCATGAAATATACCACTGTATTTGAAGGATACGAGCGGAAGAAAACTGTAAGATTTGGACGCTTCCTTTTTAAAATAGGGCTTACTTTGTCAGTGACATGCCAAGTCAGCCAGTACAATGTAACAAATTACAGCAATATTTTACAGAAGCGGACTGTTTTTCTAATAATACAGCATATTGCTGTAAACTGCAGTGCATTCTGGGGTCATGTGACATTTGACGCAAATGTACAGCATATTGCTGTAAATTTCAAATCTACGGGATCTTCAACGGTCAACATTCGGGAGTGGCAAGAGGAGTGATTCACAACTGGTAAGTGACTTATTTCAGTTGTTTTTATTTTGTATGTTTGGTAACTGTAGTAGTATCTGAAGGTATCTACATTTGCGTTCATATTGGTATCCCCGGATTCACACATTCTCCGTCCGCAGGGCATGAATGAGACTTGCGCGGGGTTTCGGGAGCGCGGGCGCGGTAGGATTTCACACATTCCGTGGCCTTATAGAGGCTATGGGCAGAAAATCTCTGGGTTCCTACGTTAAGAATTACTTTAGTGACAACTGTTGTGATTCACGGTAACCGCGTGTTGATCAGCACACTTTGTCGCGATGATTTTATGGTGTAAATCAAAATTGCATAGGCAGTTATCTTAACACGGGCGCAGAAATGAAAATACATGCTAAAGTCTCGCAGCCAACCCACTCACGGAGGATGTGTGTGCGCCGTGTAAATTCTGAACTGTGCTGCTAACCTAACCAGCGAGATGTGTACTTGAGGTCCTTTGCTAGTTTGTGTATTTTGTTTTTAATAGATAGATAGATAGTGTACAGTATTTACATTAATTGTGAACCTGTATACAGTAGTTCTTTAAGAGAGATGAAAAAATTGTAGCTAATTAATGATTAGCTAATAGTAAACGACCCCATTCAACTGAGTGCTATTACTTACTAATTCATTAATTGTAGTGTGCTGTTAGTTAATAATAGTTACCATAATGTAATATTGCATTACTTATTTGTTCTTGTGTAATTATTCATTAATGACAGAGCAGTATTTCAAAGTGTTACCCAAACCAGAATCTTGTTTAGACCAAAGATGTCAAATGTTGTTCTGAGAATTCTGTGAGCAGATAACTGTTGTTATTGGACAGGAGATTTGTTTGTGTATTGTGAGACAAAGCTTGTGCCTAACCCCAAATGTGTGAGTTAAAAAAACAAAAAACATAGGAGTTGCAAAACAGGTATCTTTTGATGGTTTCACTTACACTGAATAGCATTTCCTGAATTAGTTGGAAAAATGCAGGTAAAAACACCCTGTAATTTGACACCCAGACACACACACTGTGACTGCTTCATTGCAACAGGGTGTTTAATTCCTGGAATTGACTCCATTTTCTACATTGCAGTCAAAACAGGTCGGCAATAAGAAAACCTAAATGCCATCATTATTACACACTAAATGTACGCTATTCTTTTTCTGTCACAAAGCCTAGAAGTACATTATTAAAACACACTTTTAGTGTGACTGACCAGACTAGTCCAGTTTAGAGATGACATTACCTTGAAATGATGCACATCAACATCCTTTCCTAGTTGTTGCCAGTGCTACCTAATTTTAAAATGGAAAAAGTATTGATAAAAAGCTTTAGCTGAATATTATTTTAGAGTTATATAAACATTAGAGAAGGTAATATATTTGATAGAAGACAGACTGTCAGTCTGACTTTCCTCCCTCTTTCTCTTCATCAATGCATTAACCTTCTCCTGTTCCTTCAGCTGAGTTGTTCTTTCCTGAAATGACTGAGAATGATCCGGGGTCTAATTTATAAACTTTGTGTATGCACTAAATGGGCATAGAAATATGCGTACACAATTTTCCACGCACATATCGGGATTTAGAAAAAAAAAAAAAAAAACCTTTAAAATAAACTTGTTTAAAAAATAAACTTGGCGTTCGATCAGTAAATTCTCTGGTTTGAATAGGACCAATGATAAGTCCCAAATTCAGTATCTCAGAAAATTAGAATATCAATTAAGACCAATGCAAAAAAAAATGATTTTTAGAAATGTTGGCCAACTGAGAAGTATGAACATGAAAAGTATGAGCATGTACAGCACTCAATATTTAGCTGGGGCTCCTTTGGCCTGGATTACTGCAGCAATGCGGCGTGGCATGGAGTCGATCAGTCTGTGGCACTGCTCAGGTGTTATGAGAGCCCATGTTGCTCTGATAGTGGCCTTCAGCCCTTCTGAATTGTTGGGTCTGGCATATTGCATCTTCCTCTTCACAATACCCCATAGGTTTTCTATGGGGTTAAGGTCAGGCGAGTTTGCTGGTCAATCAAGAACAGGGATACCATGGTCCTTAAACCAGGTACTGGTAGCTTTGGCAGTGTGTGCAGGTGCCAAGTCCTGTTGGAAAATGAAATGTGCATCTCCATAAAGTTGGTCAGCAGCAGGAAGCATGAAGTGCTCTAAAACTTCCTGGTAGACGGCTACGTTGACCTTGGACCTCAGAAAACACAATGGACCAACACCAGCAGATGACATGGCACCCCAAACCATCAATGACTGTGTAAACTTTACAGTGGACCTCAAGCAACGTGGATTATGTGGCTCTCCTCTCTTCCTCCAGACTCTGGGACCTTGATTTCCAAAGGAAATGCAAAATTTACTTTCATCAGAGAACATAACTTTGGACCACTCAGCAGCAGTCCAGTCAAGACACTTCTGAAGCTGTCTCTTGTTCAAGAGTGGCTTGACACAAGGAATGCAACAGCATACATCTATGCGTGGTGGTTCTTGAAGCACTGACTCCAGCTGCAGTCCACTCTTTGTGAATCTCCCCCACATTTTTTAATGTTTTTTTTTCACAATCCTCTCCAGGGTGCGGTTATCCTTATTGCTTGTACACTTTTTTCTACCACATCTTGTTCTTCCCTTCGCCTCTCTATTAATATGCTTGGACACAGAGCTCTGTGAACAGCCAGCCTCTTTAGCAATGAACTTTTGTGTCTTGCCCTCCTTGTGCAAGCAACCTAACATGCTCTAATATATTCCACCACATCTTGCTGTATGCCAGATCCGTATGTTACTTGTTTTAGTGTCTTATAAGTGTCTCTGGTACTGTGGTGTCCAGCACATGGTGTGTTGTGGGCATACATTTACCTGACCCCCTTAGTCACTGTGGCACCACAAGCTTTGGCGCAGTGTGGTCATCAGGGACATATTATAGAATGGGAGGGGCCCCAGCGAGCAGTGAGCAGGCCTGCGGTTCCCGGCAACCTGGATGAACCGATGCCGACGGAACCAACTCGAGGGCCCACACGGACCTGGCTGGCCGGCTCTGCAGTGCACCAAGAACCCCCCCAGGAAGCGCGACTGACCAAAGTCAGGGTAAATGGCCGCCCCTGCCAAGCGTTGTTGGACACGGGCAGTACCATCAGTCTGATGTCCCCTGCGGTGCTGCCCCCACGAGCCGAAACCAAAAGCCCGAATGCCCATCACGTGTGTGCATGGTGACACGCGCCACGTCCCAACCCGGCGAGTGTCCATATCAGCGAAGCCGGGCACCTGGTCTATGGAGGTGGGCATAATGAAGGACTTGTCCGTGCCCGTGCTCCTAGGCCGAGACTGGCCAGGCCTCGACCAGTTGGTCACCCTCACTGCACAGGCGGCTAGCGTTGCCGGGAACCGCCGGAAATGAGAGCCCAGCCGGATTCGCCGAAAACGGCCCGTCCTCCTAGCGTCCGACAACGCCCGAGACGGTGAGTTCCCCTCCCAAGCCTCGAGGTTCGACGGATACTCGATGCCACGCGTCGATGAACTCCTGGACCGACTGGGGAGAGCCCGGTTCATCTCGACCCTCGACCTCACAAAAGGTTACTGGCAGGTACCATTAACTGACCAAGCTAAACCAAAAACTGCTTTCTCTACCCCCAGTGGCCACTGGCAGTACCGGGTTCTCCCCTTCGGGATGCATGGGGCCCCAGCCACTTTCCAACGGATGATGGACATCCTGCTGAGGCCCCACCAGGAGTAAGCAGCCGCCTATATCGACGACGTGGTAATACACAAGGAGACCTGGGAGGACCATCTAGAGCGGCTTCGGAGGGTGCTCGGGGAGCTGCACCAGGCCGGGCTCACCGCCAACCCCAAGAAATGTCATCTGGCCCTGCCCGAAACCAAATACCTCGGCTACCAGGTAGGCCGGGGCCTGGTCTGTCCACAGGAGGATAAGGTGGCAGCGATCCGCACGGCTCCCCGGCCCGTCTCCAAGAAGCAAGTACGGGCCTTTTTGGGGTTGGCGGGATACTATAGATGCTTTATTCCTAACTTCTCCTCCTTAGCGACCCCGTTGACAGACATGACCAAGAAGGGGCAGCCGGAGACGGTGAGATGGGGTTCCAGGGAGGAAGAGTCGTTCCAGCAAATCAAAGCGGCTCTCACCTCAGAACCGGTGCTGCGAGCTCCCGATTTTAACTGCCCTTTCTTGTTACAGACCGACGCCTCCGACACCGGGTTGGGAGCCGTTCTCTCGCAGGTACAGGGCGGCGAGGAACACCCGGTGGTCTACATCACCCAGAAGCTGTCCCCCGCCGAACAGCGCTATGCGACGGTCAAGAGGGAGGCGCTGACAGTCAAGTGGGCAGTCCTGGAGCTGAAATACTATCTCCTGGGACAGACCTTCACGTTGATCACCAACCATGCCCCCCTTCAATGGATGGCTCGGGCCAAGGATACAAATGCACGGGTGACATGGTGGTTTCTGGCGCTCCAGGACTTCCACTTTCACGTGCGACATCGGGCCGGCGCTGCTCATGCCAATGCAGATGGACTCTCCCGCCTGGGGACAGCTTTCTCAGGTTTGTCAATGAGGCATCCTCCTCCAGCCCCGACCTCCCCCCTAACCCGAGGGACCAGTGCGACACTTGGGGGGGGGGGGGGGGTGACGCATGTCCCGGGAACCAATCAGCGTCGCCCGGACAACGGAGAAGAGACACTTGCTTCTCATCACTGGAGGCTGATCGGGCCCAGCTGAAGCGGCTTAGGGGAGCCCTACAAAAGCCGTGGGAAGACAGAAGAGGGGGAGCAAAAAAAGCCACCAGCGAACAACCTGCTAACATGTCCTTCCCAGACAGCGCTGGCTGACCGAGCAGCCCGCCACCTGCACCAAGTCACCGAGCACGGCTTCCGGAGGAAGAAAAGGGGGAATCGAGCACGGGCAGAAGAGGAACTCCACCCCCTGCAAGTTCACCACGATTATTTGCACCTTTTTTTCCAATAAATACACCCTCCGGGGAAATTGATCTCACTTTGCACGGTGGCGTGATTCTTCAGCCCGTGACTTTATATATACATATATATATATATATATATATATATATATATATATATATATATATATATATATATATATATATATATACATACTGTAACAATTTTATAAGCTCAAAAGGGAATTGTATATAAATAATTATTATTAATTATGATTAATTTACAATTATTTATATCGGCTGACAGTAATAACTGTCGCAGAATTAAATTGCCATCAACTGATCTGTCCGTTCAGCGAACATTCAGTGTAAGTTCGTATCAACTCTAAGAAAAGGTATTTCCTTGGCCACAGAAAATACTTTCCTATTAATGCATTAGAGCATTGTAGCAAGGGTCAAAATCGTAAAGGGACATTCATTTGCAAGGCAGAACCAGAAACTCATGTAATTTGTGCACACAACTTTTATTAACTAAACACTAACGCAAACTAGTCTAACAAACAAACAAACATACATACGTACAATCACTCATACATGGGAAAGACTAAATGATAGTTGATGGATGAAGCCATCAGGAAAACCAGAGAATGCAGTTATGGAGAAAGTCATTTAACCACCTGAATAAAACCATCAGCGCCGTTTATAACAGGGTCTATAACTTATTCTAAACCTCTGTTTCGTTTAGTTAAATGTTATACTTGCACTGCCTTTGGTCGGGTCGAGTGTCCGGAATGCAGTCTCAGATGAAAGTCTTAATGGTTTCAAAGTTTTGGACTCCCGATCACGTTCTTCCGGGTTGAAGAGTGATGAATTCCAAAAATGTTCTCAGGTAGAAATGTTCTTCCAAGTTTTGAATGGAAAAGAGCTAAGAAAGAGATCATTCTGAGGTCCAAGGAGCTTGGTTGAATGGAAAGACATGGCCGAAAGAAAGGCCTGGCACAAAAACTTAGAGGGTCAGAAAATGTTCTAGCTCACATCCTCTAAGGATCTAACAAAACCGCAAACTGCTTGGGCATCTCTGAAGTGGGAGCTTTATCTGCTATAGAGGTCACACCTCTGGAGAGTCAAATACCCAATAGAGTCCTGGATTTTTGGAGGGAAAGTTTTATGACCCTTTGTCTCTGAACATAGTAATTTGCATAGATAATTCAGCTGGGTTAATGCACAAACTTCTAAAGATTCTTAGGACACTAATATGTTGCATAGGTATCAACATGTAATATTCACTCTCAATTAGATCATCCGAAGACGAACCGATAGAAACTAAACATGATGCAGCTAAAGTGATATTAATTAGTGATCTATCATAAGCATGCAGAAAACAGTGTATAACACACAAAAACATATACAAGAACAGTAATGATATACACAATGACCTAAAGATATGTGTGTTCATTCAAAGAAAGGTTTTTCTATGAATTAAGTAGAGAAGAGTCCATTTTTATGGTGTAATGTGTCTTCCCTAAGAGGAAGTGTTGCTCTACCCGCATTCCATTGAGCAATAAAACAGGTCTTATCAGATGGGTTGCCATGGAACCAGAGGCCTGGAGTCATTGACAGACACACCAGCACCAGTATGTGTATTGGGTGGGGGGTCTGTGACCATTAGTGAATCTAATAACTAATTGATTTGTTAAATCAAAATCAAAATTGTGTGTCTGATTGGTCAAAATGCTACAGAGGGTAGCGAGGATGGAGGAGGCAGACGCGCCGCTTCTGGCCGTAAAAAGGGGCCGTCCACGACTTCATCAGCTCCTCGTGCACTTCCGGGAAAAAAGGAACCAGGGCAGGGAGTGGTCGCGAGCCACAGCCCATGCCGAGGAGCCAATCATCTCACCGCGAGGGCTCGGGACTGGGAGGTGTGCAAGCCTCCAGCCCGATCTCGCGGCGGCCCGGGAAAGCACGGCCGTCAACTCTGGGTCCGAGGGGGCAGCTGCGCCGAACCTTCATCCTCAGAGGACGATTGCCCATCCCCCGATGCCGCGATCGACATCTAATCCTCTATCGGCGCGCCGAATGAAAATGCTGGGCACGCCGTAAGACGGCACAGCAGAATCACAGCACAGAACAGCTGCTGCAGGAGGACCGTGGGGACTGGCCCGGCGGAAAGGCTCTCACTGTAACCCTCAGATCGCCAAAGCACTAGCCGATGGTTCTCTGCTCGTGGCAGAGAAGCCAGCACGGGTAGTGACAGAGGGAGCCCCTCCCATCCCCGTGAGGAGAGAGAGGCGCGATCGCAGCGCTGCCATGGTTACACGCTCAATGAACGCATAAACCATCCACGAACGCAGCTTCAGCGTGCTGGAAGCCCAGACACTGAAGACAACGATCGTGGCTGTTGACGGAGGACAGGAAACGACCGCAACCAAGAGGACACGGCCGGAACAGCGTCTTTAAAAAGACGTGAACCGACCATGATTTGCTCTTTTAGGAAATCTGCTCTTTTAGTTAAAGTGCCCAGGGGAATCGCTGCAGACAGGACACCGCTGTTCGCACCGTGACGCTAACCAGAACAGCTTCCAGACAGATGATGAATGGCTTTGTGGAGATCAAACGTTCATCCACTCGGCTCCGAAGCAAAAATCTGATGAGTGGATGCACCTGTCGCCCTTTTATACCCGTATGCACGAGGAGTGGCTCAGGTATGCAAAATCCACTAGCCAATATTCATTGGCGTTTTCTCTTAAGTCAGAGATGATTGGGGCTTCCAAGTAAATCCCCTAATGTCGTCACAACATAACTCGTAGTGACTGACAGATAGGGGACCGCTTTTGCTGTATTTTGGATCAAATATGCAGGCTTAAAGAGAATTATTTAAAAAACATTAAAAATCTTGCTGTCCAAAAACTTTTGACTGGTATTGTGTATATGTGTGTAGGTGTGTGTATAGAGTTGAAGTCAAAAGTTTACATACACCTTTCAGAATCTGCAAAATGTTGATTATTTTACCACAATAAGAGGGATCATACAAAATGCATGCTATTGTTTATTTTGTACTGACCTGAATGTGATATTTCACATAAAAGATGTTTACATATAGTCCACAAGAGAAAATAATAGTTGAATTTATAAAAATGACCTCGTTCAAAAGTTTACATCCCCTTGATTCTTAATACTGTGTTCTTACCTGAATGATCCACAGCTGTGATTTGTTTTGTTTTGTTTTGTTTTGTTTAGTGACAGTTGTTCATGAATCCCTTGTTGGTACAGTACAACTGCCTGCTGTTCTTCAGAAAAATCCTTCCGGTCCCACAAATTCTTTGGTTTTCAAGCATTTTTTGTATTTGAACCCTTTGCAACAATGACTGTATTCTATTGAGATCCATCTTTTCACACTGAGAACAACTGAAGGACTCTGAGGGAATATGCAACTATCACAGAAGGTTCAAATGCTCACTGATGCTCCAGAAGAAAAAAACGCTCAGTGAGCGTTTGAACATTCTGTAATAGTTGTCTGTAACTGAGTCCCTCAGTTGCCCTCGGTGTGAAAAGAAGGGTTCAAATACACAAAAATAATTTGTGGGACCTGAAGGATTTTTTCTGAAGAACAGCAGGCAGTTTAACTGCTCAGGACAAACAAAGGACTCATGAATAACTATCACTAAACAAAACAAACAAACCAAAAAATCACAGCTGTGGATCATTCAGGTAAGAACAAAGTATTAAGAATCAAGCGTATGTAAACTTTTGAACAGGGTCCTTTTTATAAACTAATATTTTCTCTTGTGGACTATATGTAAACATCTTTTATGTGAAATATCTCATTCAGGTCAGTACTAAATAAACAATAGCATGCATTTTGTATGATGATTTTGGTAAAATAATGAACATTTTGCAGATTCTGCAAGGTGTATGTAAACTTTTGACTTTTAGGTTTCAAAACCTAAAACCAATGTGAATTACATATTGTCTGTCTGACCGCTTTGTTGGTATTAATCCAGAGAGAAGAACAAATGTTGAAAGTATCGAAAAACAAAAAGCCAAATGGTGTCATAGAAACAGGATGAAGTGAACCCACATGTTGCCACTCTTCTTTGCAAAGTGAAGGATTTTCAGTGGAATTTCTGAAATGTAAGTACATACACACCCCAAGATCTTTTTTTTCCCCCTTTTTATTTCTCTCTATCTTTATTTGACTGTACCTGTCATTCCCCTATCTGTTTCTGGCTGTATTATTATGTTTTTTTTAAATATATCTTATATATTGTCCTCTTTGTTCTTTTTAATATTTCTAGCCACCCTTTGCATCCTGGGATAGAACAGCATCTGGAACCTAACTGTTCTCCTTTTTTTGATCCAACGTTTTGTTAGACTCACTTGGGGCCTTGTTGTTTGGGCATGTTGGACTGTTCATGAAATGGTGAAAATTCATCAGTCTTTGTGGTTTTTAGAACTGTTTAATTATGACCATGTTGGTTAACTTGTGGTTTTAAAGTTATGCATGGTAATACGCTGTATGTTTCAAGTAATTTAATATTATTAAATGTCATGTCCAATTTATTTTGGAATTCAAAGTATTACTAAGTACACTGTTTTATGACATTCCTTTCATGTAAATTTGAAAGTTTAAATAAATTTTGACTTAAGAAGCGTCATTTTTTTTTGTTTTGTTAAATAACAAATGGATTAATTTATCCATCATACAGCACTTTATGCAGTTAAATGTTGTTTAACGCTTATGCAGTTAATGAATAGCTTAAATTTAACATTTACCTGCTACATCATAGACAAACATTAAAACCTTCTTATAACCTTAGTTTCCCCTTCACACTCAGTGCATTTGGGGTATATACGACCCCAAAATTTAAAGAATGATTGTAAAAAAAATGTACATTTTTAATAATACATATAATATATTATTTTTTTTTTTGTTTACTTCTCATCTGTACAGTAATGCTGTGTTTTTGGATATACAAAGTACTTTTGTACCTATTTACCACACAATTCCTCAACTATACCATTAGCTTGCATGTAAAATATTATTTTTTTCTGAAAAAAATACTTAAACAATGATCTAAATTAAATATAAGTTGTTTCTGGATATTGATCTAGGTGTTAGCCGTACAATTCTGCCATCTGTTGGTCAAAGACAAACCTTTAGTAATTAAAATTTAAGAAAGAAATTGTATTGTCCATAGATACCCAGAAGAGGGCAATAGAGATCCATTCATTTTACTGGATGTAGCCAACTGCTCATATTATAACTTTTGTGATAGATTTTGTGAATTTATACATGTATAAACATTATTAAAGACATTAAAAATAAATATTCTTTCAAATAGTAGAATTTTGGTCGTTTTTGAAGCGATTTGAAATGTCTGTTTTTACAAAATACCACAGAAATTGCCACATAAGAAACACCTAAAGGACAAGACTTAGAATCAGATTGTAGTTGAATATTATTTATTTTAATGAACCAAATGTGAAAAAATTTAGAAGATATTAATTTAATAATATAAAAAAACAGCAGCAATATGCAGAAATGAACAGGAGTGAAGAATGAACACTGAATAACAATACAATTTTTTGATAATCAAATTCTGAACACTGAACATAAAACCAATTATAACAAGCTACAAAAAAAATTATTACATAATACACATTGTAAAAAAAACACAGTCCAGAATGTTGTGAATGAACAAGTATCATGAACAAAAATCAGTCCACACACATCTGGCAAAGGTATACGGCGTGTGCAGCACAGATGGCTCTTTTGCAGTTTGCGCACTGCTTATCTGTTGTTGAGTCCTTGGCCCGTGGACAAACCTGACATCTTTTTCTTTTGGATGATGGAGGTTCAGTGGAGGGGCCTGGAGCGTCAGAAGAATCTTGTTTTCTCTTCAGGATTGCTACAGAGGCTGGTGCATGAGGCAGGCTTTTTCGTCGCTTCATGTGAGGGGACACCAGAGCTTTCCCCAGCTCTTCTAGAAAGAGCCTCCTTTTGAAATTCTTCCCTCTCTCCCATGATGGATTTACCTCCCTCCAAATGACAAATGCATTTATGGCAGATACATCCAGGATGGTAGAAAAGACCACCATTGGCCAGCGATTTGTTTTCCGCTTACAACTGTAGCTTGCAACCATCTGCAATATTGCAAACACACACAAACACACACATTAGTATATCTGATGGCAAAAGAAATGCCACTCTGTCACCAATAGGCTTCCATGTCAGTCCAGTCCACATCCCTCCAGTCATCACCAAACACACGTTTCCCTTCCAGATTGGTCATTTCCACCAAGATATTTTGGATTGTAGATGGAAAAAATAACAAAAACGCTGACTTTATGTCATCTACACGAGAAATTGCAAACCTTGTTGGTCCAGGTGTCAGTTTTATGACTCGTGAAGATGAAGCTCTCCCTGGTCCCTGTGGAGGTGGAGAAGCAGTCCAGGATATTTTTCCATCTTTAGATGCAAAAGTTTGGTCTGCATCTGCCTCCTCATATTCCTCATCCGACTCCTCTTCCAAACCTGTATTTTCTTCAGGAGGATTGCAGTCCTCTGGCTCAGAGTCATCGCCCTCAGTGTCTTCCAGGCATGATTCAGTTTCACTTGAATCAAGCAGGCAATCTAAAGTCTCCAGGAGAGTGTAACGCTTTGCCATACTGACACAGAATGAACTGTGTGACACCAAAGACCCTCTTTTATACCTTTTGTGTGGGAACTATTTCTTTGTTTTCAAAATAAAGTTGCAGCTCTTAGATCTCAGAGTAAACTTTCTCAAAGTTGAACAGGTCAGTTGCCTTTCATCTCTCCCTTGCTCTCTCTCTGTGTGTGTGTGTGTGTGTGTGTGTGTGTGTGCGTGCGCGCATGTGTGTGTGCATTAGGTCTCACCCCTTTTATCTTTGTTCTGCATTTGTGGCTGATTTTATTTGGCTGTGGCAGTCATACCTGTCTGTGTGTGTGTGTGTGTGTTGAGTGAGCATGTCTTTTCTACATTGCATTTTTGCTCTAGTACCAGGCCTTCATTTCTGTGTGGAAATTTTCAGATTTATGCTGGAATTATTGATTTTATTTGTCAATTTCTAAAAAAAATTCTTTCAATTGGAGTCACACCTGTGTGTGTGTGTTTGTGTGCGTGAGCATGTGTGTGTGCAAGTGATCATGTTCGTTCCACATTACATTTGTGCTCTAGTACCAGGACTTCATTGTGGTATGGAAATTTTCAGGTTTATTCTGGATTTATAGATTTTTTTTGACAAATGAAAAATAAAAATCATTTTTTTTTTTTTTTCCCATTCATTTCAATGTGGGGTCATATTGACCCCAAAGGTCATGAGTGTGACTTTTTTTTTACATACCTTTAGAACAACCAAATCAAGCCGAGTTTTTTTGTGTGTGTATGGATAGATAATTTAGAAAAAGTCACAAGATTTTATTCCACTGAGATAAAGGGAACCATTATTTTTAACTAAAGAAATGTCGATTGGGGTCATATTGACCCCAGAGCATAACTGAGGAAAGTAGTTTACTGTAAAAAAAAAAAAAAAAAAAACAGAAAAATACAGTTATTTACTGTAATTAGGAAACCACAGGGACCACTGCTGTAAAAATTACAGTATCCCGCTGGCAACCCTGCTGCCAGCATTTTGCTGTCAAATTTACAGGTAATTTGTTTACAGTGTACACTGCAATAAATATAGGTCTGTCTGTTTCCACAAAAATAGCAAAACTGAATAAATTTAATTTGATTTTAATTTTTTAAAACAACTTTTGAACAACATTACTTATGGCCTATGGAAATACTATATGGCCAGTGGAAAAAAAAATGAAATCAACTCCATTCTAAAATATATATCCGAGAACTATTTTAAAAAGTTTAGTTTTTATGGAGATATATATATATATATATATATATATATATATATATATATATATACACTGCCACTCAAAAGTTTTGGATCAGTAAGATTTTTAATGTTTTTAAGGGAGTCTCTTCTGCTCTTCAAGGCTGTATTTATTCTATCAAAAATACAGAAAAAAACAGTAATATTGGGGAATCTTATTGCAATTTCTAATATCGGTTTCCTATTATGTCCTATATATAGAGAGTTGTTATTCTGTCTCAAAATAAACCTACCATTAAAATTATAGACTGATCATTTCTTTGTCAGTGGGCAAACTATATATATATATATATATATATATATATATATATATATATATATGAAAAATATTTGATCCTCTGCTAATTTTGTACAAATAAATCCAGAAAAACACATTTCAAAAAAGTTATAAATTGATTTGCATTTTAATGAGTGAAATAAGTATTTGATCCCCTAATCAAACAGCAATATTTCTGGCTCCCAGGTGTCTTTTATACAGGTAAGGAGCTGAGATTAGGAGCACTCTCTTAAAGGGAGTGCTCCTTATCTCCGCGTGTTACATGTCTAAAAGACAACCTGTCCACAGAAGCAATCAATCAATCAGATTCCAAACTCTCCACCATGGCCAAGACCAAAGAGCTATCCAAGGATGTCAGGGACAAAGATTGAAGATCTACACAAGGCTGGAATGGGCTTCAAGACCATCGCCAAGCAGCTTGGTGAGAAGGTGACAACAGTTGGTGTGATTATTCGCAAATGGAAGAAACACAAAATAACTGTCAATCTCCCTCGGTCTGGGGCTCAATGCAAGATGTGAGGAATCAGCCCAGAACTACATGGGAGGATCTTGTCAATGATCTCAAGGCAGCTGGGACCATAGTCACCAAGAAAACAATTACTCACTATGCCGTGAAGGACTGAAATCCTGCAGAGTCCGCAAGATCCCCCTGCTCAAGAAAGCACATGTACAGGCCCATCTGAAGTTTGCCAATGATTCAGAGGAGAACTGGGTGAAAGTGTTGTGGTCAGATGAGGCCAAAATCGAGCTCTTTGGCATCAACTCAACTCGCCGTGTTTGGATGAGGAATGCTGCCTATGACCCCAAGAACCTCAAGAGGTGGAAACATTATGCTTTGGGGGTGTTTTCCTGCTAAGGGACAGGAAAACTGCACCGCATCAAAGGGACGATGGACGGGGCCATGTACCGTCAGGGTCAGGGCATTGAAAATGGGTCGTGGATGGCAGTGTTAATTTTGGCAGGCATTTTTGATTTAGTCTTTATCTTGAGACGAAAATGCTTAATAGTCTTAGTCACATTTTAGTCATTTGAGTCTTTCATAGTTTTAGTCGACGAAAAGTCATTGGCTGCGTCCGAAATCGCATACTTCCGTACTATATAGTATGCGAAAAACAGTATGCGAGGCGAGTAGTATGTCCAAATTCATAGTATTCGAAAACAGTAGGCGAGAAGTACCCGGATGACTTACTACTTCCTCCCAAATTCTGTAGTAGGCATACAATGGACACTTTACTATCCCATGAGGCCACGGGAGAGGAGGCGTCATATTCGAAAAATGGTGGAAAGCGGCACCGCGGCTGTTTTCAAGTGTAAGCACCTCAGGGACAAACTTTGTTTATTGTGGTTAAATTGCACTTGTTTAAAATAATCAAAGTAAACGGCTGACTTATTAAAGTTTAAACGTTGTAAATCGATGAGATTACTTCGTGAATCGGCTGTAAAATGTTTTTTTTAATCATTACGGAGCACATCAAGCTAACGAGCAGTTCGAGCTAACGTCAATTGATAAAACGGCTTTTTTAACTTAGACGTTCATTTTTTAGCAGTTTAATGAAATGAGAAAATTCAACGGAATTGCAAAGATTTTTTCCGTCTTTTTCTAGTGTTTATATTTAAGTTAGTATATATTTTACATAGCAAGCCACTGTTAATAAGTATGCCTCAGTTTGTCAGTGTAGCATTAATAGATTTGTCATGATTAATGTTTACTGTTTTGACCTTTGACCTTATAGGAACTGAAGAACACACTCGGCTGCTGATCCAGTGGAGAGTCGCTAATGAAGCTCTCTTCACTGGAAAGCGTAATCAAAAGTTTGCCATCAAAGGTTTTGCGTAAGTAAACAAATAATGTAAAATGTAGTTTTATTCAGGTGCTGTTGACACTGAATGTAGTACATAATAACACAGCTTGATGCTTTTGTGACAGAGCAGAATCTTGAGGGCAAAATTTCTGCTCCTCAAGTAAAACGTAAATGGGAAAACCTAAAACAAAAATATAAAGTAAGATTAAAAAAAAGTTCACCCAAAATGTTAATTCTTTCATGATTTGATCATGCTATTGTTTTTTCATGTTATAATTGACTGTCTTGGTATTTTGCTTTTAAATTTAGTAGTATCTTAAATGTCCACAGACTGGTGTCAGCACCGAAGGTGGTGAGGTTACAGCAGCATCTTGGAGGTGGTATTCTGTCTTGGATGAGGCAATAGGGCTCACCTTCCATCACACCACCCAACCTTATTGCCTCATCCAGACCAGATGTTGCTGTAACCTCACCATCCTCGTGAGGTCAACAGTTGAAAGAGTAGGGAGGAAGAGGAAGGACATAGAGGAGCTGATCCACGAGATGGAGGAGAGGGATGGAAGCAGAAAAAGAAATGGAAGCAGTAGAAAGGGTGGAGAGGAGATGGAGAGAGATGATGGAAAGGGAGGAAAGAAGAGAAAGAGAGAGACGAGAACAAGCGGAGAGATGTGAACGAGAGGCCAGGGAAAGAGAAGAAAGAAGAGACCGAGAAATGAGAGAGAGAGAGAGGAAATACAAGACAGGGAGACAAAGGAGAGAGAGGAGAGATTTCTTCAGCTTTTAGAGCTCATGGCAAAAAAATAAAGAATATTAAACTACACTTTCTTTCCATTTATTTATGTTGATTGTCATTGTTTCATGCTGTTTTATCTAGTTTTGTTGCAATATTAGTTTCCAGGGATTTACAGTAGCTAGATTTTGTCAGTTGTAAAGTGCTTAATATGTGGCATTGAGTAACAACTATTTTAAAGCACTTATGTGTACACCGATTTTGTAGTAGTTTCCAGCTGGTTTTTTTTTTTAAGCAAAATGCAGGAATATCTAAAAAATGAGAACAAGTGTCGCACTGTAGAGAAAACCCAGACCAGACAGCTTTAAAATGTATTCATTTTATTTTTTGTACAGGAATAAGACCACAAACTTAAGACAAAATCAATTTTGCATGAAGTAGTATAATAGAGTTTAAGCAACAGCAAATGGAAATTTCTTAGAACATTTTATAATGGTGCCAGGAAAATGAACTTCAGACAGGTAACTTTCACAAACAATTTTCAAGTTTCTTGAGGTTAACATGTAGTAATATCATCTATTAATCTCATTTATAGGGCTTCACTTGATTACTCCAGAAATAAAGTAATTTGTCAAATTAAGCTCAAATAAATATAAATGTAACCCAATATAATAACATTTATGATATATAGCTTGAGTTTCAAAGAATTGTTATGCAAATTCACACACACGGCCATAGGCAGTGTGACAGTAGTTGGTGGTTGCCACCTCTGGGGCCACTGCTGCTCCGAGATCCCCTGTCGATTAGCCTGGGGCTGCAATATCCCCAGTTACCATGTGCAGCCGTGAGGAGGCCCGACAGGAGTCTTGGTGCTGGAGAGGCTTTGCACTGGCAGAGGAAAACTTGTATAAAAAACAGGGTTTTTCGGCCTTAAATAGTCTTAATTAACCCTTCCACAATTTTAAGCCTTAAAAGGTCTTAAAACAGAGCAGAAAGTCTTAAATTCATCAAGGCAATAAATGTAAATGCACTGCCCAAAATTAATGACTTCCTGAGTTTTTGTCTCAATGCAAATACTGAATATAAATGTTAAATCAAGATACATTTATTTGAGATGCAAAATGAAGAAATTGTCTTGTTTATGCTTAAAACAAGAACAATATCTGTCACTGGGGTATGCCCAATATTATTATTATTATTAATATTATTATTATTATTATTATTATTATTATTATCTATTTATTTTTTATCTTTTTGAAGTGTTGTAAACTTAAGTGTCTGCTTAGTTTATGCAAATTTATGTCTGCTCCATGTAAAGTTACATTTAGAGAACATATTGATGAGTTGTATTCCCTTCAGATTATTTATTAAACTTTCTAAAAACAAATTCTTAAATTTACCTTCATAAAATCTGCAGAAACCAGAAAAACTGCTTTTTCGTCACACGGGCTGCCAGTGGCAGTGAGCAGTAAGCAAGAGGGGTGCACACAGATGCTATGCACTTCCATCTCTTTCTAGCAGCCACTGCACTTTTTCGCATCACAACACCCTGTGGGCTGTGCCCACCCACACACAACTAACTATTTACATATTAACCAGCTAACAAGCTTAAACAATGGCAATCTGAGAATAAGAACTGATTTGCAGAGTCTTAACCTGTTAAATTGTCTTACAGGTAATCATGCTGATGAAGAGCAGGCACACAGTTGTCTGGTGCGGACACAGCTGCAGCCAGATTGTCCCGCACATCCTCTTCTGTGTTTTGGGGTTCAGGTGGGTCATCGGCAGGATCCTCCACAACCTCTGGATCAACAATGTCCCTGTTCTGAAGGAAGAGGTTGTGGAGCACTACACAGCATGAAACAATATGAATGAATGAATGAATGAATGAATGATGCATTTATATAGCGCTTTATTGTGTATTGCTGTACACCCAAAGCGCTTTACAATCATGTGGGGGGGGGGTCTCTCCTCAACCACCACCAGTGTGCAGCATCCACTTGGATGATGCGACGGCAGCCACAGGACAACGGCGCCAGTGCGCTCACCACACACCAGCTACAGGTGGAGAGGAGAGAGAGATAGAGCCAATCAAGTGTATGGGGATTATTAGGAAGCCATGATAGACAAGGGCCAGTAGAGGGAATTTGGCCAGGACACCGGGGTTACACCCCTACTCTTTACGAGAAGTGCCATGGGATTTTTAATGACCACAGAGAGTCAGGACCTCGGTTTAACGTCTCATCCGAAAGATGGTGCTTTTTGACAGTATAGCGTCCCCGTCACTATACCGGGGCGTTAGGACCCACACAGACCATAGGGTGAGCACCCCCTGCTGGCCTCACTAACACCTCTTCCAACAGCAACCTAGTTTTTCCCAGGAGGTCTCCCATCCAGGTACTGACCAGGCTCAACCCTGCTTAGCTTCAGTGAGCAACCAGTCTTGGGCTGCAGGGTGATATGGCTGTGGCACAATATCTGGCACAAAGACAGGGCTCACTTCCAGGGCCTTGAAAAAGATGGATCACCAGCGTGTCTTCAGCATCCCAAAGGCTCTCTCAACAATGTTACGTGCACGAGCATGCTTGGCCTTGAAGCGAGCCGGTACAGGACTCTGTACAGGCTCTCTGTATGGTGTGATAAGGCAGATGGGCGCATTCAAACAGGGATACCCACCATCTCCAAGGATGCATTTTCCTGTAGGTGGATACAGGCAGCTAGTGTAAAGGGGGCTGTTCTTCAGCACCCTGGCATCATGCACAGACCCGGGATACCCGACAAAGATGTCGACGAACCTCCCCTTGTGGTCAGTGATGGCCTGCAGCTGGACTGAATGGAACAGCTTCCTGTTAAAGTAGCATGGGGCGTCACTTGCTGGTGGTTTGATCCAGATGTGGCATCCGTCTATTGCACCAGCTACCATACGGAAAGCTTGAGACCCAGCCAGCTGGGCAAGTCATCCGGGGTCGGTAGAGCGATCACTCTCCTCAAAATACCGATGACTGCCCTGCTGATTCTGTGCACAATGTCGAGCACTGTGGACTTTGGGATGTCAAAGGCCAGTGACACTACCCGATATGATGCTGCATGGGCCAGCCAGTAGAGAAACACCAGCACCTCAATATCTTTCTCCCAGCCATGGTCAGAATCTGACTTCAAAGCAGCGATGAGGGACATAATGGACTGTCGTGAAAGCCGGAGGTTGGGACGAAGGTCAGATCCATCTTCAAAATATAATCGAAGAATCGGCACAGCAGCATTCAGGTGGCAGTAGGTGGTAGGGCTCACAGTCTGTAAATGTGTATATAGTTTTTTTTTTTAGAATATGTATATATGATCTATTTATTTGTATATTATTTATGTATATATTGTATCTATTTATAATATTTATTTAGGCTATGTATATATTGTTTGTATTCATTCTCTCTCACTCTCTGTATATATATATATATATATATATATATATATATACATATATATATATATATATATATATATATATATACACATATATATATATATATATATATATATATACACATATATATACATATATGCACATATATATACATATATATGTATGTGTATGCATTCATTCAGTTTTATTCATTGATTCATGTGTCTTTTCTTTGTCCTGTTTATTTTTATGTATTCATTCATAACAATAAATTACTTTATTTCGTTGCTCCAAATCAGCCTTTGTCACGGTGTTCATAGGCGTGTCTTTTTATTTGGAGGTAAAATTTGCAAGCTAAATTGGTGATTATACTTACGTTATTTGATAAATATTTCATAAGCTGTCGACGAAGGCGTGATCTGCGAGCAGCTGACCTATGCCACCTCTGAGCTGCTGAAGCTGTTGAACCAATCAACGTTAAATGCAGATGAAAGCGGTAATAATTACGAGCAACATTGCTGATGTTCGCGCAGTAGAGAGGGGCTCTTTCACGCGCTGTTGTGACGACGCATGACACGTGACAGCATGAACATGGCGGATGTAGTATGTCCGAATTCTATTCATACTACCCTCATTCATACTATATAGAACGTACTTTTTTAACGGTCGAGAAGTATGTTTGAATTCAAATGTAGTACCTACACAAGTAGTATGCGATTTCAGATGCAGCCATTGTATTTTTGTCAACTTTCAGTCATTACTTTTAGTCAAACTGCAATCATTAATTCTCTTTATACCAAATCAATTAAGCTTATGAGAAATTTGAATCAAGGATTGAATTTGGGAAAAACTGAAATAAATTTTTAATTTTTGGTAGAGAGACTAATTATGTGTGCACAATTTACTTAAAAATGAGGGAACAAATTAGTAAATCATGAACACAATTTAGTAGCCTAAACCGAATTGGTAAATTATGCGCACAATTTACATTTTTCCCCCTGCATGTTATATGTGGGGCTCTGTTCTGTTGGATCCATAACGTAAAAGTCTTTTTTGAAAAGCCTGCGCCACAATTATGACTGAATTAACAAATAAACCACACTGAAATGTACCGAATGCAAACAAATAATGCTCTACTGAAACATTCACACACAAAAAAAAAATACCTCAATGTACACTCACGTGCGTCAGTTGGTGCCGCCAAATATGTGATGATGTTGAAATAGGCGTCGCTCTTCTTCTGCAAAGGCAGTCTTCCGCATTACTATGACATCATACTATGACATCATAATCACATGCAGTACAAAGTAGTATAACTGGTCGACGCTACAGAGCTCTGAGCACCAGAACGACCAGACACAGGAACAGTTTCTTCCCTCAGTCAATACATCTCATGAACACTCAACAATAAACGTGGAACACACAACTAATTCATTATACATTCACCTCACTCACTATTTTATCTTTATTTTCTCATTTCTAATTTGCACATACTTGACCTGTACATACATAGTTGTCTATATTATATATTGTGTTTTTGCTGCTTTGTACATTGCCTATTTGGATATTTGGATATTATTCTTTTATTATCTTTGTCCTGTTACTGTCTTTCTGTTGCACTGTGTAGCTTCTGTCACTACAACAAATTCCTTGTATGTGTAAACATACTTGGCCAATAAAGCTCATTCTGATTCTGAACTGCAGTACAATGAAGTACAACTGGACATTTGCAGTATAATGAAGTATATAATTGCAGTTCATTAAAGTTCAACAGCAGTAAAACTGAAGTACAATGAAGTGCAACCGTAGATTTGCAGTATAATAAAGTTATGCAGTTCAGGGAATTGATTTCAGATGCAAAACTTCTTTGTCTGATTAAATTTATTTTACCTATTTATTTTTTTATTAACTTTTTTTTAAATAAAGCTCATATGATTAGGCTCAGTAATTTCACTTTAATGGCAAAGAGGGTCTTTTCATTGCCAATAAAGTCTTCTTGCAGTTATGCTGTATTGTGCAACGTAGCAAATGCCATGGTTACAGTAGAGCATATATATTTATTTTTTTATGTATTTTTTTTGTAATGTAGACTCCCTATAAAATATTCGTACAAAAATATTTGAGTACAAAAAATATTTGCCTATGGAATATTTCACCCGCTTAATCATGTAGATTAATAGCCTGCACGTGAGATCTTCCTTCGCGCCAACGGCCGTTGTCCTGACAATGAGTCTGGCCAGCAGCTGATTACTCGTCTTTTCCGTAGTGTCTACTGCAGGATGGATATAAAAGTATAAAATACGTTTTGGTTTGACAACATCGTTCATATGTGAACTATCACAATTAAAGCACAAAGGCATAACAACATTACACCCCGAGGCCATTCACAAGTGTGACAAAAGAGAGGAAACGCTAAAAGATACACACAAAAACAGCATGTTTTTGCTTCCACTCAAAAAGGGGCATTTACATAAATTATCTGTGGGGTATTTTATATTGCATCTTGTAAATTGGAGCATTATAGGACTTCTTTGATGAGTTTGACTCATATGATTACAGCTTCTTTTCATAATCCAATTAACGTTTTAGCGCTTGAATCCACATGTTAAGATCTTTTTCTTCGTCCTGCAGCTGTGAGTCGGTGAAGGACGATGGCATCTGTTGACGAGCTGCTTCTAAACTCACTGAAGGATCTGGAAAAAGAAGAGCTAAAGGCGTTTCAATGGCGCTTAAAGAAAAATCATAAAGATTTATCAAATTCTGAAATGGAGGATGCAGATAGGTTTAAAACAGTGGATAAAATGGTGGACCATTTTGGAGAAGAAGAAGCAGTGAACAACACGGTGGCGATCCTGAGGAAGATGAGCAAGAATAATCAGGCTAATCAGTTGGCGAACAATTACAAGCAAGGTAACAGGTTAAAATTAAACTCTTCAGTGTATAATAAAAAAAAAAAATGAAACTAAAGATTTTTTATTTTTTTTAATATATTTGAAATATGAAAAAGACCCAAGTTCTACTATTTTTCTATAACTGTTGTCTCAAAAAGAGAGTGCTTACAATGTGACAGTTTACAGAATAAGTGAATAACTGCAGGTTTCAGGTCAAGCCTTCCTTTTTGCTTTGTTGATGTGTTTGTGTGGTAACAATCCTCAGATTGCTGGAGGCAGTGTAAAACCGATGAGGGGTAAATAATGATCACTGTCTGTACAGATAAACCCCCAATTTGGGTTTATTGCTACAGATGTGGCCTTGAAGAATTCCTGTTTTTTAAACACAGAGTTCGTTACGCTTGTTCACAGTGATTCCTGCAGGCACTCTTCTTAGGGTTTAGATAAGTGTTTTGTGCTTCAAACACACGGTAGATACTCTTGGATGCTCTTGGCCACTTCATGTTTGTAGTATCTTCAATGTAGATGACACTGCTTCAGGTATTGTGTTGAACTTAACACTTTACTTTCTGTTTGCAGCAACAGACATAAGCACTGCACGCCCCCCGAATGGAACATCTTCTTTAACTAACTTGCCATGTAAGAACACATTACTTGAACACAATACTTGTAATACATAAAGGACACTACAATGTTGTATTTGATTACAGTCTTTCAATGTGCCTAGATTTATAGATTATTACATTGCAGTGGTTCCCAAACTTTTTAGATTGTCGTACACCCCCGGACATTAAACATCCTTCTGTGAAGCCCCACTTGTCCACTAAGATCGCAGTCATACCTTCTCAATTAAGGGACACTATTTGTGTCATGACCCGGAGAGATGAGGAAGCGATTGCAGGTGAAACAAAGGTTTATTGTAGCCAGACAGATAACAGACAACCAGGAAGCAATGACGACTGATGACTGACGACTGATGACTGATGGCTGATGGCTGATGACTGATGACTGATGGCACAGGGACCGGATGGGCAACACAGCAGGGTGGTGGTGATGAGACGGATCCGTGGCGATGAGTGGGAATCCCCAACACGAACGTAGGCACACACCAACACCGGACGAACACCTTGACATCAGACGAAGGACGGAGGAAACGTGAAAGTCACAGAACAAACGCAGGGAGACATCCAAAACGATCTGACAAAGGAGAGGAGAAACTGGTGAGTATTTATGGGTGAGTGAAGGAGCTGCAGCTGGTGCTGCTAACGAGGCTCAGCTGAGTGTAGTGAATGGTGATGGCTCGGCCACGCCCACACACGTACTACACGCACACACATGACAATACACGGGACAAGGAGGAAACAATGAATGAGTGAACCGTGACAGTACCCCTCCCCTAAGAACGCCTCCTGGCGTTCCCAGGTTCCCCTACCTGTCGATTGTAATCATCGATCAGAGAGTGGTCCAGTATGTCTCTTGCAGGTACCCAACTTCTCTCCTCCGGACCGTAACCCTCCCAGTGCACCAAGTACTGAAATCCGCGTCCCCTCCGCCTTGAGTCCAGTATACGATTTACAGAAAATGTGGGTTCCCCATCTACGAGTCGCGGCGGGGGGGGGGGGGGGGGGGGACCCGGGCTGGCGGATTAATGGGAGAATGAAACACGGGTTTAATTTTGGATACATGAAAGACGGGGTGAATCCTCCTGTACCCCGGAGGAAGGTTGAGGCGGACTGCCACCGGACTAATGATCTTGGTGACAGTGAACGGGCCAATGAATTTGGGAGCAAGTTTATTAGAAACGGAGCGGAGAGGAATGTTCTTGGTTGAAAGCCACACTTTTTGACCAACGACGTAAACGGGAGGCTTCGACCGGTGGCGATCGGCTTTAGCCTTGGTGCGCGCCCCCACCTGGAGTAGAGTCTCACGGGCTCTAGTCCAAGTGCGGTGACACCTCTGGACAAAGGCGTGGGCGGAGGGGACCGCGACTTCGGATTCCAGACTGGGAAAAATTGGTGGCTGGTAACCTAAACTACATTCAAATGGAGATAGGCCCGTGGACGACACTGGTAACGCATTGTGGGCGTACTCCACCATAGACAGTTGCTGACTCCAAGAGGAAGGATTCTTGGAGACCAAACATCGCAACGCCCTTTCCAAATCTTGGTTGGCTCTCTCGATTTGGCCATTGCTCTGGGGATGAAACCCTGAGGACAGACTAACAGTCGCTCCCAGTAATTTACAAAACTCTCGCCAAAATTTGGACACAAACTGGGGTCCCCTGTCGGAAACCACGTCCACCGGGAGGCCATGTAAGCGAAAGACGTGGTTTATGACTATCAATGCTGTCTCCTTGGCTGAGGGTAATTTGGGCAAGGGTATGAAATGGGCCGCCTTCGAGAACCGGTCCACCACGGTCAAAACGACCGTGTTGCCCTGAGAGGGCGGGAGGGCGGTAATAAAATCTAGCGCAATATGGGACCAGGGTCTCGAAGGGACGGGCAGCGGTTGAAGTAACCCATCTGAGGGTCGATTGGAAGTCTTACCAGTGGCACAAACCGAGCAAGCCAAAACAAAACTGTGAATGTCGTGAGCCATACGTGGCCACCAGAATCGTTGCTTAACCATAAAGTTAGTGCGATTGACTCCTGGATGACAAGCCACGTTGGAACAATGCCCCCACTGAATAACGTCGGACCGTAATCCCTCCGGCACAAATAACCGATTCGGTGGGCAACCGGGCGGAGGCATTACCCCTTCTAAGGCCGTTTTGACCTTCGACTCGACCTCCCATGTGAGTGTGGAGACAAAAAGAGTCTCGGGTAAAATGCACTCGGGAGTAGACGGGCGTTTGGAATTGTCAAAAACGCGTGATAAAGAGTCGGGTTTGATGTTTTTGGAACCCGGGCGGTACGAGAGGGAGAAATCAAAACGTCCGAAAAAAAGTGCCCACCGAGCCTGCCTGGAGTTCAGTCTTTTAGCCGTTCTAATATATTCTAGATTCCTGTGATCGGTCCAGACGATAAAAGGTACCCCCGACCCTTCCAACCAGTGGCGCCATTCTTCCAACGCTAACTTGACTGCCAACAACTCTCGGTTACCAATGTCGTAATTGCGTTCGGCCGGGGATAAACGATGGGACAAAAATGCGCAGGGATGCATCTTGCCGTCCGCGGAAGAGCGCTGGGATAACACTGCGCCTACCCCCACCTCTGACGCGTCGACCTCCACCACAAACTGACGTGAGGAATCAGGGGCTATGAGGATGGGGGCTGAAACAAAGCGGCCCTTGAGTTTGGTAAACACAGCCTTGGCTGTGTTAGACCACCTGAACGTAGTTCTGGGGGAGGTCAAGGCAGTCAGAGGCGCGGCTAGTTGGCTGAAGTTGCGAATAAAATGCCGGTAGAAGTTGGCGATGCCCAGAAACCTCTGTAGGGCTTTGCGGGAATCAGGGCTTGGCCACTCCACCACAGCCTTAACTTTCTCAGGATCCATGCGCATTCCCTCGGACGACACGATGTACCCCAGAAAAGGAACAGACTGTGCATGAAAAGCGCATTTCTCCGCCTTGACAAAAAGCCCATTCTCTAGCAACCTCTGAAGCACTCGCCGGACGTGCTGCACATGTTCCTGGAGAGACGAAGAAAAAATCAATATGTCATCCAGGTAGACATATATGAACTGATCTACCATATCTCGCAGCACGTCATTGACGAGTGCCTGGAAGACCGCCGGGGAGTTGGACAGCCCGAAGGGCATGACCAAGTATTCAAAGTGCCCCCTAGGGGTGTTAAAAGCAGTCTTCCACTCATCCCCCTTCCTTATGCGGACCAAATGATAGGCATTACGTAAATCCAATTTTGTGAAAATGGATGCTCCCTGCAACCTCTCGAAGGCTGAAGACATCAACGGCAAAGGATAAGTATTCTTTACCGTGATGTTGTTCAACCCTCGGTAGTCAATACAAGGACGCAGGGACCCATCCTTCTTCCCCACAAAAAAGAACCCCGCCCCCGCCGGGAGAAGAGGAAGGGCGGATAGCTAGAGAATCAGAAATATATTTCTCCATAGCCTCCCTTTCTGGAACAGAAAGCGAATATAACTTGCCCTTAGGCGGAGACGTACCTGGCAGTAAATCTATGGCACAGTCGTAAGGACGATGCGGAGGAAGAGAAGCTGCTCGAGACTTACTGAACACTTCCCTCAGGTCCTGGTACTCCGCGGGCACGTTAGACAGATCCATCGCCTCCTCCTGAAACACAGAAACAGAAATCAACGGACAGGCAGACACCAGACAGGACTCATAACAATTCTTGCTCCAAGCTAGGACGGATTTCTGACGCCAGTCTATTTTGGGGTTGTGATTGAGGAGCCAGGGGTGGCCGAGCACGACGGGTGCAAGGGGGGAGTCCATGATTAAGAAGGAGATAGTCTCTGAATGATTGCCTGACGTGATGAGAGTGATGGGTTCCGTGGTGGAGGAAATGGGGGGTAATTTGTGACCGTTGAGGGCGTGAACAGAAATCTTGTGAGTAAGGGACTTGGTGGAGATTTCAAGTTTGTGTGCAAATGTCTGGTCCATAAAATTACCCTCCGCCCCGGAATCCAGTAGAGCCTGACAGTTGAGTGAATGTGTTGCCCATCTCAGTCTAACCGGAAGGAGGGTCGATGATGTGGATGAGGTCTTCTCTGCGGAGATCCCACCCGATAGTAGCCTCATACTTACTATCGGGCTTGGTCTTTTACCGGGCATCTGTCCCGTAAGTGACCTGCCCCTCCACAATACAGGCAAAGACCCTGGGATCTCTGCCTCTCCTTCTCCTCCCGGGAAAGCCGAGCTCGCCCTACCTGCATGGGTTCGTGATCGTGGGTGGGACTGACCACGTCCCCGTCGTTGACTCTGTGACTCTCAGACCCACCAGGGACTCGGCTGGCCGGGACGCGTCGCTCCGCTCTGGCGAGCCGTGCGTCCACTCTAAGGGCCAAGTCTATGAACCCATTGAGTGTGGTGGGGAGGTCCAGGACGTAGATCTCTCTCTGGACGTGGTCAGCCGGCCCATGCAGGAACATATCCCACTGCGCCTCCTCGTTCCAGCGACACTCCGCCGCCAGGGTCCGGAACTCGATGGAATAATCCGACACTGATCGTTCGCCCTGGCGGAGATCGGCGAGAATTCTGGCCGCCTCTCTTCCGGCGACGGCCCGATCGAAAACTCGCTTCATTTCCTCGGATAGTGCCTGAAACGAGGTGCAGCAAGGATCCCGGTTCTCCCACACCGCTGTTCCCCATAGTGCTGCCCTTCCAGTCAGCAGGGTCAACACAAATGCCACTTTGCTCTGCTCTGTGCTGTATGTTCTGGGTTGCAGAGCAAAGTGCATGGAGCACCGTGTCAGGAATGCCCTGGAAAATCTGGGTTCCCCGGCGTAAAGCTCGGGGACGGGCAGCCGAGGTTCCGTCTGGAAGGGGAGCTCAGATGGACTGGGGACAATGGGTGGTGTGGGTGGCGCAGTGGGAGCTCGCAGCTGTTGGAATTGCTGGGTGAGCTCGGACACCTGTGTCACCAGAGCCTGAATAGCACGGCCAGTGTTACTCAGGCTCGCCTCTTGAGAGTTCATTCTGTCGATGCTTTGCGAAATAAATGTCTCTAATGCTGTGGCTGAAGCGCCCGCCGCTTCCATGGGATGGTCAGATCGTTCTGTCATGACCTGGAGAGATGAGGAAGCGATTGCAGGTGAAACAAAGGTTTATTGTAGCCAGACAGATAACAGACAACCAGGAAGCAATGACGACTGATGACTGACGACTGATGACTGATGACTGATGGCTGATGACTGATGACTGATGGCACAGGGACCGGATGGGCAACACAGCAGGGTGGTAGTGACGAGACGGATCCGTGGCGATGAGTGGGAATCCCAAACACGAACGTAGACACACACCAACACCGGACGAACACCTTGACATCAGACGAAGGACGGAGGAAACATGAAAGTCACAGAACAAACGCAGGGAGACATCCAAAACGATCTGACAAAGGAGAGGAGAAACTGGTGAGTATTTATGGGTGAGTTAAGGAGCTGCAGCTGGTGCTGCTAACGAGGCTCAGCTGAGTGTAGTGAATGGTGATGGCTCGGCCACGCCCACACACGTACTACACGCACACACATGACAATACACGGGACAAGGAGGAAACAATGAATGAGTGAACCGTGACAATTTGCCTCCTTAAATTGATTTACTGGTGCATTTTAAAAAGGCAATGTTTTAACAAGAAATTATGGTTAAAAACGAAGTGATACTATGAAATATTAAACTAAAACTGCCAGTAGGTGGTGGCAAGTCAATGTCTTAATGAATGAGTCAGTAACTCATTCATTAATTCAATAATGAAATGGATAATTGAATCATTGACTCTCTAAATTTAAGCCTCAGGTTATTTTTGATTGTATGTCATGTATTTATGGCATTTTGCCTGTTCGAAAAACATGCTTGGCTTTAATGTTGTTTTAAGGAGGGGGGGGGGGGGGGTACTGAATGAAATGTAGAATGTAGAATGAAATGAATGACAAGCATCGTTTGCATACCATGTTTGTCACCTCACGTATCCCAGTTTGGGAACCACTGACATTATATAAGCCAATTTTATGCCGAATTAACATCATTCATCTGATCATTTAACTGCACGTTTAATGTCGTAATATTGAGGAAACAAGATAGCCTTATCAAAATATAATATGAATGAAAAAAAAAATAACAATTGACTATTGGTGTAGTAATAGTAAAACTAGCACTTCATTGCACTTTCTGCAGGTATCCATGAGATAACGTGTACATAAATATCACTCAATTAAGCTGCTGATTTAATATTATATTGAACTCAGTTACAACGACTTGATTGCAACAATAGTCTTATTTCGTATTTTTATACAGTTTTACAAGTAAACATTTAAACTAAAATTTATCAGCAGTTGTCTTCAATTTTGCTGCACTTTCTTTCAAGTGATTTCATAGACACAATGAGAAATGCAACATAAAGTAAGTAATAAAGACAATGTCATAACTGAGATATAGTCTACTCTACATTGTCAAGTTCCAGGAGTTGGCATTAAGTCTCACGCTGTAAATAAGTAAGTAAATAAATAAACAGGAAAATATTGCAAGTTATTGAATTGATTAATACAATTACTATAAAGGTATTTAGTTTTTTTGCGAAGAATAAAAATAACTTCACTTATACAGAGCCTTAAGAGATGCTTCTCCAACACAAAACCCATATTTCCCCCTAATTTTATATTCTCTGTTAATGTTATGAATTGAAATTCATGTGCATTTTGTCATAACAGAAAGTTGAAAGACGCTCTTGTGTTCGTCATACAGACAGAGAGAGATGTGTGCAATGAGTGGTAAATGTATGCAATGAATTGTTTTTTTTAATTTTATTTAAATAAAAAAATATTTAGCTGTATTTTTGTATTATTTAATTGGAACTTGCCTATCTGCATTTAACAATAACAAACACAAATACATGCCAAACATATATTAATGTAATATGTTATATATTGCAGCATTTCATATTAAACATGTATGGCCCTGTAAGTTTCATACTAACTAACTAAATAAATGCATTAATTAATTAATTAAAAATATATTTCTTTAGCCTTTTTTGGCCTAGAATTTGTTCATTGTTGAATGTGGCGCCAGTTCTCGACCCCTGATCTGATCCTGCAATTAAGTTATTTTACATAATTTACAACTCTTTGCTGCACAATGGGAGGCTGCAGAATAGAGGCGGGTAAAACCATGAAGGGACGGCGAGAACAGATCTAGTCATCAAACACATCCAAAAACTGGGGTCACTTCTAACATAGGCCTACTGTAGTCCGTATTTACAGTTAAGATCACCCAAATACTAATGATTCTAATGTTACTGAGGGACAAAGGATTGACTGAATATGTGATAAGAATATATATATATATATATATATATATACAGGTCCTTCTCAAAAAAATAGCATATTGTGATAAAGTTCATTATTTTCTGTAATGTACTGATAAACATTAGACTTTCATATATTTTAGATTCATTACAACACAACTGAAGTAGTTCAAGCCTTTTATTGTTTTAATATTGATGATTTTGGCATACAGCTCATGAAAACCCAAAATTCCTATCTCAAAAAATTAGCATATTTCATCCGACCAATAAAAGAAAAGTGTTTTTAATACAAAAAAAGTCAACCTTCAAATAATTATGTTCAGTTATGCACTCAATACTTGGTCGGGAATCCTTTTGCAGAAATGACTGCTTCAATGCGGCGTGGCATGGAGGCAATCAGCCTGTGGCACTGCTGAGGTGTTATGGAGGCCCAGGATGCTTCGATAGCGGCCTTAAGCTCATCCAGAGTGTTGGGTCTTGCGTCTCTCAACTTTCTCTTCACAATATCCCACAGATTCTCTATGGGGTTCAGGTCAGGAGAGTTGGCAGGCCAATTGAGCACAGTAATACCATGGTCAGTAAACCATTTACCAGTGGTTTTGGCACTGTGAGCAGGTGCCAGGTCGTGCTGAAAAATGAAATCTTCATCTCCATAAAGCTTTTCAGCAGATGGAAGCATGAAGTGCTCCAAAATCTCCTGATAGCTAGCTGCATTGACCCTGCCCTTGATAAAACACAGTGGACCAACACCAGCATCACTGACTGTGGGTACTTGACACTGGACTTCAGGCATTTTGGCATTTCCCTCTCCCCAGTCTTCCTCCAGACTCTGGCACCTTGATTTCCGAATGACATGCAAAATTTGCTTTCATCCGAAAAAAGTACTTTGGACCACTGAGCAACAGTCCAGTGCTGCTTCTCTGTAGCCCAGGTCAGGCGCTTCTGCCGCTGTTTCTGGTTCAAAAGTGGCTTGACCTGGGGAATGCGGCACCTGTAGCCCATTTCCTGCACACGCCTGTACACGGTGGCTCTGGATGTTTCTACTCCAGACTCAGTCCACTGCTTCCGCAGGTCCCCCAAGGTCTGGAATCGGTCCTTCTCCACAATCTTCCTCAGGGTCCGGTCACCTCTTCTCGTTGTGCTGCGTTTTCTGCCACACTTTTTCCTTCCCACAGACTTCCCACTGAGGTGCCTTGATACAGCACTCTGGGAACAGCCTATTACCCTCTTGCTTGAGGGTGTCAATGATGGCCTTCTGGACAGCAGTCAGGTCGGCAGTCTTACCCATGATTGCGGTTTTGAGTAATGAACCAGGCTGGGAGTTTTTAAAAGCCTCAGGAATCTTTTGCAGGTGTTTAGAGTTAATTAGTTGATTCAGATGATTAGGTTAATAGCTCGTTTAGAGAACCTTTTCATGATATGCTAATTTTTTGAGATAGGAATTTTGGGTTTTCATGAGCTGTATGCCAAAATCATCAATATTAAAACAATAAAAGGCTTGAACTACTTCAGTTGTGTTGTAATGAATCTAAAATATATGAAAGTCTAATGTTTATCAGTACATTACAGAAAATAATGAACTTTATCACAATATGCTATTTTTTTGAAAAGGACCTGTAAGTGATTTTAGGGTTGGGTGGTATGAAAATATACATTGAGGTGGCAATAAGAGTGTCTACTCAAATATTTTATTGCTGTATTGTTTTTATAGTGGTATGTAAATATATTCAATGCAGCACAGGACTACTTAAAGCTATTGACATGTTAGAGCAATTTAAAAACAATGTGTGGCAACCCGGAGGTACATTTGAAAGATAATTTACCAACTACGCCTCTCAGGGAGTTACACCCAGAGAATTTAGTGTCTCTAAAAGGACACGCAAGTTCGTTCACCAATAATCGCTCAGAGACATGGGTAACAATACAAAACAGTTGACTTTATTAAGTTACACAATCACTTTAAAACAATCCTTAAAATATGTCAGGCCTCAGTCAAGCACAGCTCATCACAAGGGTGGGACTCCAAAAAGGTCACAGGGACACCGACCAACTGGGGCTTACCAGCAGGGTCAGGCTATCAGAGATTAGGCTGCCTATAGCAGAAAACTCATTCCTTTCACCAGTGCCTGCAAACACACACACACTCACACCATACTCCACGGATGGACACGGCACACTGTGAACAACACACCACCACCACTTAGAAGGGAATAGAGCCGGCCTCCCTGCCTTTGGCACCCAGATCCTGCAACCCAAGAACAGCACAATCTTAAGAGTCACTAAAAAGCACACAGAATAATTAAAGTGCTGAATTGCCCTATGACGATTTAAATTAAACAAAAACCCAAAATAAGAATTAACAAAACTGGAAAAGAAATGTACAAGGCCTATTGGCCCTCAAATTACAAGTCATAAATTAAACAAATAAAATACAAACTAGAATAATACAGTTGGATTTAATAGGATCAATCAAATAAGCCACACAAAATAATGCACTGCAAAGCAAACCCAAAAGAAGGGTAAAGCTCTTTGCAAAATAGAAAAGAACCAAATAATAGAAAACAAACTATAGTAGAATATGCACAGACAAAGAGTATCACTTCTATTCAAATGTAAATAAAGACGACTTAAACAAAACAAAAGAAAATAGAAAATGTAAAGCAAAATCAACACAAAACAAAACAACAATGTTATCCGTGGGCAGGACGTGAAATGTGCCCAACTAGCAGTCGCAGCAGCAGTACGAGTTCTGCAGGAGAAACGAATCCGTTGATTTAAGCCATACGAGAGGGAATGGCGATCAAGCAATCAGCTTACGCTCTCCAACATTTTAGGGAGAGCACCTGGAATAAAATAGAATGTCACCATTTAATATTGCTATTATAGAGCCTCACCCGAACTTAGTAGACGCCTGTTAGACATACCAATGACAAATATGATGCGTGCATTATCAGGAGCGCGCGCACCCAACAAGGGCAGTCACAGCAGTAGTGCGAGATCCGCACGAGAAACGGAACAGCTGACTCGCTACAAGAGGAACTGGCAATCAAGCAATCAAGAGCTTACCAAGGTGCAAGAAAAACACATGCAACCAGGGAAAATTAGTTACTAAATTTAAAAACAATCTCATAAAGACACCAAGCGTTCCTACCTCTCTAATGTCCACACCTGATGCCGGAAGCAGTGTTTGCGGCGCGTCAGTGACGTCGACAAATGACGTTGACCTCAAGCACAGGTCTATCGCACTTTATATCCCCATGGTGACAGCCAATTGGCTTACGATCCACATAATTATAAGGGAAGGTAAAGAGCCTTCCCACCACAAATGCATGGATGAGAATACATATATGAACTGAAATTAAATGCAATAAGCCTTGATAAAGAACTCAATGCAGTACTTATCCTGTTGGACAAACTCAAAGTCTACAAGCACTTCTCATTATTAAGATAGGGAATCCAAATGTGAAAAAAATCTGACTGTAAGAACATTTCAGTGTAAAAAAGAAAACTCCTGGAGGGAAACTGTCCTGCAGAGTTTAAGTCCAACTCACCCACCTGGAAGTTTACAGGTGTACTGAAGACCTTGATTAACTGGATCAGGTGTGTTTTGCTGCGTTCATGCCATCTTGTAATTACCGTAGGCTCAAGATGGCAACATGTGATATTCTATTTAGAACCGTTTACATCCTCGGAAAGGAAATTATGCATTTCTATGGCATCATTATCAAATGGATCTGCAGAGGTCAGGTGGTACAGTGGTCACATGATACAAGCAGGAGCTCTCAGAAAACTCATTTTACAAGCTGCAATTATAAACTCTGAGGACATAAACACTTTTTACTGAAATCTGACATCACAATTACGACATTGCGTGAACAAACCTTTTAATTAGAGTTGTAGATGAACCCCGCAGGACAGTGGCCTTCCAGGAACTGAGTTTGAGACCGCTGCCTTAGCTTCTCTGTTGCTCCGTGTAAAAATAATATAAAGATGCAGCCAGCTTTCTAAAGTCATTTTTACCCTCCTGTAATTTGGCTCCAAATCTTGCCATTTTCACCCCCCTACAAAAATGTGTATTATTCAATAAATATACTTAATTTATTTTTCTTCAGAAAAAAATAAAAATAAAAAATTGAGCCAGGAACCATGGTCTTTTGGATTATTGCAAAAAATAAGCTGTGTCAACGCTGTTAGCCTTGTGGGCAGCGTGCCGACATACGGCACTGTAGCGCTTCAGGTCAGCACGTGTTCGAGTCCCGACTCAAGGACCTTTCCCAAACCCACCCCCCCCCCCCCCTCTCTCTCCCATTTGCTTCCTGTCACATCTGTCACAATAAAGGCAAAAATGCCAAAAATAAATCTTAAAAAAAAAGAGTTTCGTGATCAATGAAGTTTTATTGTATTCACACATTTTGTCCATCAAGATAATCTTCACAGCTCAACACAACTTGATTCATTGTCAGAAATGAATCAAGTCCATTGATTCACGTCCCTTGATTCATTGTCAGTTTTTATCTAAAAACATCTTTCCTGAAAGTTTGAGTTTGAGTAGTTTGTAAGATTGCAATTATAAGTATGGCTACACGATAATGAAGAAAAATGCAACATGATAACTCACTAAATAATGCAATATTCAATACTATAATGCTTAAAAGGGTCATGAACTGCCTTTGTTTTTTTATTATTTTGTACTGTTCTCTGAGGTCCACTTACAATGTTATCAAGATTTTTACATAAAAAAACATCATAATGTAGAAGTAATAGGCTATTTTTTGTCCTGTTTTTAACCCCCCTCATCAGGGCGCTCTGTCTGAATAGCTGTGGAGGATTGTAGATTCAGAAGTAAACACCCACTGCTATGATTGGCTAAGAGTTGTGTATGTTTGACAGTATACGTCCTTCACAGTCTCTGCAGTGATTTAGATTAAAAACGCATAAATACTCATATCAAATGATCTGTAATAACAGATAAAGCAATAGTGACCACGTAATGAAAACAGTTACTCACACTTGTGTGTTGTGTCATTACTGTCAGATCCAATATAGTCTGCTCTCTGCGTCGACCTAAATCTTTTTTGGACTTTTTGTAATCTTTTGAAGCATTAAAATCATGCAGTTATTGCAAGCTGTTGCAATAAGCATACTGTGATATGTACATTTGAAATTTTTATATATTGTGCGGTCCTACCCAAAATTATGTGAAAATTCCTGTCTTGGTGAGTATTCACATAAACAGTCAGATAAGTTGGTTAAGTGGACCAAACAGTTCAGAAAGTGTAACAAAATATTGAAGCACTTAAATTTACAGCAACCAAATAAACCTGTTTCCTTCTGTGTGCTTAATATGAATCAAACAACAAAAAACAAAGAGAAAATCTCTCACTGCTCATGACTGAATATCATTTGTAGCTTTCATGAGAATCAGTGTGTATTTCATTCATATAGTGAAGACTAAGCAGTGTTTAATTTTTACATTTGATTAGTTTCTGCTGTTAAATCAACCTAATGTGGGCCTCCCTGAAACCCTAAACCCCCTGGTTTACACTTATATTAAAATGGCACTTTATGTAATGCTACAGCTGTTCAGAAGTTGTGGGCATGCTTTCTTCTCACAAAAAGAATGTGAAACATTAACGTGAGTTGTAAAGTTTTCAGATTTTAAATATACTTACATGTTTATGTTTATTTTACACAATTTAAGCATTATTGAATTGCATATCGAATATCTAATTATTTTACAAGTTATCGCAATCGCATAATGCATTTTTCTTCAATATAACGCAGCCCTAAGTTTTGGCATGCAAAAATACAGTCAATGTTGTTGAAAAAACAACAACAAAGAAAAAACATACCTGAAAGTGGAGTTTGTGGGAGAAGAGACAACTAGATCTGTATAGATCATGGTGGCCTCCATACAAAGACCATTTGCCGAAGAGTGATGATGGAGGAACCACAGCCAAACATCAGGACAGAATTCTGCATGAGTCAGGTAAGCAGAATAAATTACACTCTACATAAACATTATTAAAACAAATGCTAAAGTCACTAGTCAAAATAGTTTATTAGTTTAATCCCTATAAATCAAAGCAATTTATATATATATATATATATTTTTTTTTTGCATGTTATGATGAATCGGGCAAATCAGAGATGCAGGATGCTATTTTTTTTTTTTTTAAGAATGATCCCTTTAATGTCTTCATTAAGAAATATTCAAGAAAATGCCCCTTTCATAGCAAAATGCAATAAATATTATTATTATTATTAATATTCTATATTGCACAAGGCTTAGTGAATAACTTTCTTAATAATTTGCACATGCTTTGAAGTCTTTAGGTCACGTGGGTTTGGAATTTAATGGATTTATAGTATTGCATACATGTAAATTTAAAAAAATATATATATTATTTAAATTAAGAATTTTGCTATGCATTTGTGTATCGGAGTTGATTTGGGATCATATGTTAGGCTATCTTACTGTGCTTACCTCTCAACCATCAGAGTACCTCACACACAGTGAAGAGACCGCGTGACTAATGCGCGGCTCTTCTTCATCCATTGGCTAATTGGCGACTCGCGTGCGTACATCGCCACCTATGGGGTTGCTCAATTATATTTAACAAAGAGGGACTCAAACTGGGAAGAAAAGTAGTAAATATATAAAGAAAGTAGTAATATATATATAATATATATATATAGTATGAAAACACAAACACCACACTATTTGAAAACCCTATGATTTTTTGACGTTTAATACCAAGTTAACGCAGTGTGTCATTAAATAATTGTACATACATTTTTAAAAAAATGAACATTAATAAAATTTGCCGGGCACCGGGCCTATATAAGCCGGGGTCTGTGCCCACCGCGCGCACAACCTGACTCCCCTTTGATTGACTTCCCAGCAGCGCGTTTTCCTCAGGTGAATTACTTTTTACTTAACCAATTTAGTTAAATTACTTTTTAAAAGTATGGACTGACAACAAAAGTAAATGACATTTCAAACTATAAATAAAAAAATACAATTTAATTATAAGTAATTATAATACAAACGGTCCTGAGGGAACAGTTCGTTTTTCTGAGGAGAATAACCACTAAAATAAATAGCAGGCTTTTTCACAGATGAAACCCATAAAATTGCATGTTATGACTGTCTTTTCTGGTAAATGTACACACAAAGACACTTTGTGTCTCACACAAAGAACGATTTTCCGTCTTTTAATATAAAGTTCGCTCATCAGCGCCGTTAAACACCGTTAATGCCGTTACGGCAGTGTGACGTCACTGCTAATGGAACCAATCCGCTCCGTTTGAGAGACGCTCTTTTGTTTGAGGGCTATCTGTTAACGTTACTTAAAAAAGACCAATTATACAATTATTCTTAATAATATCTTCATTATTCATATTTAAAGTAGTGCGTTGTCACAGGTTTGACTGCGAGCGCGTGAGCTCTCTCTCTCTCTCTCTCTCTCTCTCTCTGTCTCTAGGTGCGTGTGTGTGAGAGAGACAGCTCACGCGCTCGCAGTTAAACCTGTGACAACGCACTACTTTAAATATGAATAATGAAGATATTATTAAGAGACAGACAGAGAGAGAGAGAGAGACTCATAAACCTTGATACCTGATTAGATGAAATCGGTCATCCCTCATTTTGTAAAAACCATAATAATAATAATAATAGTAGTTATTATTATTGTTGTGATTCTCAAGAATGAAAATGCATCTTACTGTGGCTTATTTGTTAGTGGGCTGTAAGGTCTATGAGCCTTCATAAACTATGGGAATTCATTATCTATTTAGACTATCATGAAAATAATTATCTTCTTTCTTTTTTCAGTGTCGATTGCCGTCTGATTGTTGTAAGTGAAAATAGTAATATGTACATACATAAATAAAAACTAGCATCCTGCGTCTGTGATTTGCCAGATTCATCATAACATGCTAATTAATCAATAATCACTGATGAAACTGAAAACATTTCAATTTGTTCAGACATATCTCACTCATATTCATTCTTCTTTTTCTCTCTTTTGCTTGTGTCTACAGCAGCTACATACACCACAAAGGCTCTTTTCAGAGCCATATCTCGAGAGCGTCTTTGGCTTTGTGAGTATATATTTTGACTGACCACTCAGTATTTTAGGTTCACTTTATTTGTACCCATAGGTAGACAAGGTTTGCAGTGTTATGAGTTCTCACATATTTCACATTTTACAAACACCACAAACATTAAACAACATATATTATAAAGTGCTTTAAAAGTCCCAGCATCACCAAAAACCGCCTGGACTAAAAACAATAACTAATACACAAATTATGTAAACATGACTATAAATGTATTTTTATAAATAGCAATAAAATAAAATAATGTTCCTAAGACTTATCCTTATTCAACTGAGTGATAGCTGCTGGCACAAAGCTATTTTTATACATATATTTTATAACAATTTGACTCAGTGAATTCTTGTTCTTTACAGACAGGTTTCCAAACCAAGACACCAGAGAGAATGTTAAAAGTGATATAAAATCACAATAAAATAAAATCATCATAGTCCTGTCAATGTGAAAATGGGCCTTAAACAAAACAGACGCTGGTGCCCCTTTTACACACTGCTTCACAATTTACTTCAAAGTTCAACTTAGAGTCAATGATAGTCCCAAGGTATTTGTAAGATTGCACAGATTCTATTTTCTGACTTTTAATAGATGTAACTTCATGTGGGTGGGCTTGTTTCCTGAAATCAAGATTCATATCTTTTGTCTTAGATAAGTTTAATTGGAGGTAGGACTCCTCACACCACTTTATAAATTCATCAATAATCGGACCATGACTGGTCTCATTGCCCTGAAGCTCACTAACAATAACAGTCATCTGCATACTTTAAAATAGTCCTGTTTTCCCACTTACTCTGAGACATATTTGTGTAGAGAATAAATAACAGAGGTGAGAGCACACATCCTTTTGGGGAGCCCGTAGAGGAACAAACTTGGTCAGACAGGGTTCTATTTACCCTTACTCTCTGTGTCCTAGTTAAGAAATCAAGAATCCAGCCCACAATATTATTACTCAATGTAAACTGTTCTAAAAGCCTATTAATTAGAACATGGACTGTGTTAAGATGAAAAATCAACGAATAAAAGTCTGGCATGAGACCCATTACCCCCCAAGTGTTTAGCAAGTAAATTCAACAATGTAACTGTAGCATCCTCTACTCCTCTATGTGGCCTATCAGCAAATTGCATAGGGTCAAGTGTATGTTCAGTTTTCCTTAGAATTTCTTCCCTTACCAGTTTTTCAAGGGTTTATTAAAATTGATGTAAGAGCAACTGGTCTAAAAACATTAAGGGTATTGGGACTACTTGGGTTTAGATCAATTAAAGAAACATTATAGTAACGTCTTAATGAAGACATTAATGGGATCATTCAAATAAATAAATACACACATACATACATAAATAAATAAGAAATAGCATCCTGCGTCTGTGATTTGCCAGATTCATCATAACATGCTAATTAATCAATAATCACTGATGAAACTGAAAACATTTCAATTTGTTCAGACATATCTCACTCATATTCATTCTTCTTTTTCTCTCTTTTGCTTGTGTCTACAGCAGCTACATACACCCCAAAGGCTCTTTTCAGAGCCATATCTCGAGAGCGTCTTTGGCTTTGTGAGTATATATTTTGACTGACTGTCAGATACCTCTCAGTATTTGGGTTTAGATCAATTAAAGCAACATCATGCAGCATGTTAGTGATGTCTTAATGAATACATAAAAGGGTTAATTTAAAAAATAAATTAAAATTAAATTAAATAAATAAATACATAAATAAAAACTAGCATCTCTGATTTGCCAGATTCATCATAACATACTAATTGAATTCTTGATATCATGAATTCACTTTTTTTTAAGAGTATCAAAGTAATTATTGATATCAGTAAATGAAGTTGATATCAGAAATTGCCCATGCAACTAGTGAAAATAGAATTACTGATATCTTAAATAATATTTTAACTAAGAATAGCTATGGAAATGAGTTAATGAATATTAATGACATCTGCTTTTCCCATAATCTTCTTTTTAGCGTCAGTGTAGGTGAAAGATGGAGGAATAATATCCATGCACAGAAATGGCTCATCGTTTATTTATTTGTTTAGTCGATGAAACATAAAAATTATATGGCTAGATTTTTTTTTTTTTTTTTAAGTTTCATCCTGTTTCTATTTATTGGTCACCAAGTCCACTTAAATCATCATATCTTGGTAGCAGAAACAAAAATCCCTGAAACGTATAAAATAATAATAATAATAATAATAAGTACCGTAGTAGTAGTAATAATAATCCTTAGGAATAGAACTGGGCATACATAGGCCCTTAAAAGACTAAACAATTTTGTATAGATAACTGTAAAAGATTATTTAGTATTATTCTGGGTCCATCTTAAAAAATATCCTTCAAAATTTGTTCTGATGACACTCACTGTCCCATGACATTAAATTTTGGGCAGATCAAAAATATATATATTTTTACATTAAATATTGACATTTTGGCCATTCTTTCCAGTTTAGTCCCAACCCTCATTCAACAATCATCTTCTGGTTAGAATTAGAGATAAATTCTTCAGGTATCGAACCCTTCAAAAAAAAAAATAAAAAAAAAGGTTGACACCTTCACCCTTAAATTTTAGTCACAACAAGGTAACTAGCTGAATTAAATGGATAAATGTTATCTAAAATAAGTGACCACACACATATTATTAAGCTTTTGTATGCTATTTCTAGGCACACATTTAGGTCCAATACTTTAAACAAAATGACAAAACTGACATTACCTGTTATATTACTTCCCCAATTACAGAGAGTTCTCTACAGTCAACCACACTCACTCAACGACGATATCCACAGTTCACACTCTCTGTCAAAAACAAGGTATGTGTATTTATTTAGACATTAAGCCAGTGATTCTGAATTCCAATCTTGGGGACCCATAACACTACACATTCTGGATGTCTCTCTCATCTAACATGCTCTATTCAGTTTAAGGAGCTTCTATTATATGATGAGTTGAATCACATGTAAAAGACATCTAAAATGTGCAATGCAAGGGTCTTCCAATACTGTTGAGAACCACTGCATTTGGCTTGGCAGGTTAGTGCAATGCATTTTGTGTGTGTGTGTGTGTTAATATCTTAGTACCATGGATTGCAAAAAACAATCGTACTGGACATTGCGGAGAAAAGCCAAGGCTAAGGTGGACAAACAGCTTCAGTCAATGGAGGCATTATCACCATCATCATGGAGGGAGGAGTATGGTGGCATGCACAGTGACACTAGCAGCACCGTTGATGACCACAATGACTTTATGGACGGTTTGTCCCATATAGATGAGCCTGAATGTGTCACCATGGCAAGTGCTTCACATAGCAGTGAATCTGACACAGACTCAGACACAGATTCTGAACTGCATCCAAGTTCCCTGAATGATGACTTGGCAACCTGGGCAACAGAACATAAAATAACACATGTTGCGCTAAATTCATTACTGAGTATGCTCCGCAAGCATGATCTAAATCTACCAAAAGATGCCAGGACACTATTAGGAACAGTGCGTTCAAACAGAACTGAAGTCCAAAGCAAGGCTGGTGGCCAGTACTATCATTTTGGTCTACTGGAATCCATTTCAGGGGTACTCTACAGCAACATGGACATTTTGCGGAACATGCGCAATCTGAAGCTCCAGGTGATCATTGATGGTCTGCCTCTCTACAAGAGTTCAGCAACTAAATTCTGGCCGATTCTTCGAACTGTGCAAAACTTGGTGCAGGAGGAACCTGTGACAATAGGTTTATTTTGTGGTGAGAGTAAACCTAGGTCATTGGATGAGTATCTTGAGGACTTCATCTGTGAAATAAAACACTTAAGTCATGGTTTTGAATTTGAAGGACTCAAGTTAACATTACAGCTTACCTCAATGGTTTGTGACGCACCTGCACGTGCATTTCTGAAAAAAAGTGAAAGGCCATACAGGCTACCATGGATGCGAAAAGTGCATTCAGGATGGAGTGCACCTGGAGAACAGGATGACATTCCCTAGAAATGACATGCCTCTTAGAAATGATGACAGCTTCAGAAATAAGACTGATCCAGAACACCATCATGGCACCTCACCTCTGGAAGAAACCTCCCTGGATATGGTCTCTGGATTCCCCCTTGATTACATGCACCTTGTGTGCCTTGGTGTCATGAGGCGGCTTCTCCACTTGTGGCTTCGACTGGGTCCTCTAACATGCAGGCTGTCAGGATTTCAAGCCACTGTGCTGACAGAAAGGTTGGTTGGTGCAAAGAAAAAGGCGAGTCTGTTGATCAGATACGGACGGTTCCGTGATACGGCCAGAAGCGCAGCGCCCTTCTCATTTCACACCACTGCGTGAGACGAAATATTTACATTTGGATGTTGTAGAAAGTTTAGTCGTCTAATTATGACTGAAATCCAAAGACCACCGCCAAAACATTCGCTTTCATACCAGTTTACGTGCGCATACGTACGTTTTAACCGATGTAGCGCACTAGAAGTTTTAAGATTGACAATATCAAAGAGTAAATGTAAGGTGTTAAGTGTGAATAACTAAAATAAAATAAAATAAAACAACACTTTCCTGCGGGTTAGAGGTGAATGTTTAAAAGAAAACTTGTGTAACCTAATTTTTAAAGTGAAAAAAGCCTGGGTTATATAGCATGGCAGAAGTCTTAAGCTTGACAGAAATCAAAGGCCTATTAAAGGAATTAAGGCACTTAAATAAAACAAAACAAACAACATTTTTTCCCTGTGGGGCGTTTGTTTAGAAGAAAACTTGTGTAACCTAATTTTAAAGTGAAAAGTTTTAGGATGAATGCTGAACGGTTTCGTTCATTAAGAAAATGCTAAAAGATTTATTAAAACAACTTTCGTTCTAATGTTAAAACATTATATCCTCTCTTATTTCACCACTTTTCATCCTGATATTTGCTCTTACAACCGATAGGTTAGCCTATAGCACAGAGTCACGGATTCTGCACATCTTCAAACCTTCTCTCGTTTCATCGCGGTGCGTGAGCCGTGATATTTTGTTGTAAAAGTTTAGAGGTTGTACGTCTGTGTCAACTGATATCAAGTCTTACGGCAAGAAAATCAAAGAGGAGTCCAGTCTTGATTTTATGATCCAGTATGAAACAAAAACGTCTGCTTTCATTCCAGTTAGATATTTGTGCGCATTGTGTATTTTAACTGATGTAGCACACTAGAAGTTAAGATTGACAGAAATCAAAGAACTATTAAAGGATTTAAGCGCGAATAACTAATAAAATAAAATAAAACAACATTTTCCTGTGTCCTAGAGGTTATTGTTTAGAAAAACTTGTATAGATTAACCTAATTTCAAAAGTGAAAAGCTTTAGGATGAATGGCGAATGCTTTCATCCATTAAGAAATGTAAAATATTTATTAAAAATAACTTTGTTCTAATGTTAAAACATTACTTTAATTCTTTTAACAATTAAACCTTTGTGTCGGTCTCTCCTTACAGCGTTAGGGGGGCGGTGATGTAGGTGTGGCCTGACAGCGGCCGTGAGCTCATTCTGAGTTTGACACAGTAGCGAGAGGTTGTCTAACGGACACTGCGTAAATAGTCTGCTCTTTTAATTTTCTAAGTTGGGACAAAAGCTGGCTTTTAAACCGTATCTCATACTGTTGTTTTAACGGTCTGATATTTTTATTTCACTTCACGGTAAGAGAAAACAACTCTATATTATTTAACTTCGTATCTGTTATAAACTCAAAACATTTTAAAAACCACAACATAGGTTTTGATAAACGAACGCGCTCACTTCTTCTATTTAACTTTGTCAAACGAACTAGTTTTAAATTCTAATGATAGGAAAAACTACCGCATTGTTTAACTAACATGTCATTGGTTTTTTGTTTTATTTTATAAGTTTTTCCTGTTTTAACAACACTAGTCTCCACTTGTAGGGAAATAAACAGTCTTTGTATGTTTTACGCACACGTTTGATGTTTTTTCTTGATATGTATGTGAAAACACTTTAATAAAAACTTCCCTTTACCCCATTTAACACAGTTTCATCATTTAAAGTTTAAAGCACATAACATTGGCCTGACACACACACAAACACATTGTCATAAATTCCTTAAGTTCACTATAAGGTGAATAAGATGGCCGCTTAGACGGGGGGCTGGGGGGTGTACAAAACAGGTGTCCAAACAGGTGTCCAGTTATGGGAGGGGGGTGGAATTTTTATGAGGGTAATAAAATCAATAATTTTGACACAACGTATACTACTCTCTCTCTGACATCTCAGAATCTGAAGTTTCTTTAAAAAGAATGCACAAGTAAGTTGTAAAAATGCATAATTCACTTTGAAAATAGCTTCTTCTGAAGCTATACAAAGTTTATGTGAGCAACAAAGATACATTTAAGTTATTTATTTATAATCTAGAATTCAGCCCCAGCTTTCACATGTCATTCACAATTAGAAACCAGGTATGTTCAGTTACTAATGTGTCATCAATTGACCCTTTTCAAAGACCCTTCACCCTTAGTTACTGTTGCTATGTCCAACAAGCCATGACACTCTCAAGCCACACATCCTGTTCTCAAGCAGTGAAAAATACATTGCGGTGGCAAAGAAGAAAATGTCATTGCACTAGCAGACAAGACAGAGCAGGTTCCTTCAAGTATGAGAGAAAGCCTCAGCTTTAATCCTTTCATTTTTCAAACAATAAATCAGTTTAAGTGGCATGTGAACTGATCACCTCTTCCTCTTTACTAGTTACAGCATAAAATAAACTTGTATGAGCATCATAAGTTATCTTGTTTTAACACGAAAAGACGTCAATACAAAAATTAGTTTAGTCCTCTGACGTTAATCCGGTCGTTACTCTCCGGTCTGGTTTCCCAGAGGAAAAACTATTTGCTCATTGGTTGCTTTTTCTAAGCTCAGGAGACATAGTTGTGATTCTCCTATGTTTCTTGATTAAGTGTCAGCTGTTTATCAGATGTTTCTCCTAAAATTCCTTAGGAGAAACAAATATAGACGCACATGAGAAATGTCTAAGAGAGTCAAAACTGAGATTGTGGTGAGAGAAGCTTGAATTATCTCTTTATTGTCTAAATTAGGTGTCAGCTTTGTCTTCCCATGTTTCTCCTAAAATCCATTAGGAGAAATAAGAGTAGACAAATCAAATCAAAATCAAATCAAATCACTTTTATTGTCACATCACCACAGCACGTGTGCCTTCGTGAGTGAAATTCTTGAGAGCGTGCTCCAGACACTGCAAAAACAATTTACATATAGACATTACCATACATACGTACAGACTTATACAGATGACAATGTGTAATATACACATACATATACTCAGTACACACAGTGTACTATTAGACAGACATACAGTTACCGATACACATTATACACAGTATGTAGTACACATTCTACGTTATATACACACAGTAATATGCGAAGATGCAGCAGATTATATATAAACCGGATGTGCAAATGTCATGGATGTGCATTGGATGGTATCCGGTGCTGGCAAAAAGATTGTTGTATTTGTGCAGTAGTGTACTGGTAGTCCAGTTTGAACTGTGTGGAATTAAAGTGCAGTGCGTGGTATATTGTAAAGTGGGAGTGTGCTGTAGGGTGTATTAGTTCTGACTGTTCATTAGCCTGATAGCCTGAGGAAAAAAGCTATCCCTCAGTCGGCTAGTGCGGGATCGGATGCTGCGGAGACGTCTTCCTGAGGGCAGCAGAGAGATCAGTCTGTGGGACGGGTGGCTGGAGTCATTGATGATCCTCCGGGCTTTCTTTATACATCGCCTGGTGTAGATGTCCTGGAGGGAGGGAAGCTCACCTCCAACAATGTGACGGGCAGTTCGCACGACCCTTTGCAGAGCTTTGCGGTTGCCAGCGGTGCTGTTTCCAAACCAGGCGGTGATGCAGCCTGTCAGGATGCTCTCCACAGTGCAGGTGTAGAATGATCTGAGGATGCTGGGGTTCATTCCAAACTTCCTCAGCCGTCTCAGGAAGAAGAGGCGTTGGTGTGTCTTCTTCAGCACTGCATCTGTGTGAGCGGACCATGTGAGATCCTCAGTGATGTGAACACCGAGGAATTTGAAACTGTTTACTCGCTCCACAGGTGTCATGTCGATGGTGATGGGTGTGTGTTCTCTGCTCTGTCTCCTGAAGTCCACCACCAGCTCCTTGGTCTTGTCGATGTTGAGTGAGAGGTGGTTCTCTTGACACCATTTAGTCAGGGTTCTCACCTCCTCTCTGTAGGCCGTCTCATCGTTGTCAGTGATCAGGCCTATCACCGTTGTGTCGTCAGCAAATTTGACGATGACGTTGGAGCTGTGTGTTGCTGTACAGTCGTGTGTGTACAGGGAGTACAGGAGTGGGCTGAGGACGCAGCCCTGAGGAGCACCAGTGTTGAGGGTCAGCGGGGATGAAGTGTTGTTGCCCATTCTGACCACCTGACATCTGCCTGTCAGGAAGTCCAGGATCCAGCTGCACAGAGATCCGTTTAGTCCCAGAGTCTGGAGCTTCTCAACCAGTGTGGCAGGCACTATGGTATTGAATGCTGAGCTGTAGTCCACAAACAGCATTCTCACATAGGTGTTCTTATTTTCCAGGTGGGAGAGAGCAGTGTGCAGGGTGAAGGCAATAGCATCGTCTGTGGAACGGTTTCTGCGATATGCAAATTGTAGGGGATCCAGTGAGTCAGGCAGCACAGAGCAGATGTAGTCTCTGATGAGTTTCTCAAAGCACTTGCTGAAGATGGGTGTCAGAGCAATGGGCCTCCAGTCATTCAAGCATGTGATTTTATTTTTCTTTGGTATGGGCACAATGGTGGATTTTTTGAAGCATGCGGGAACCACAGACAGAGAGAGGGAAAGGTTAAAAATGTCTGTGAAAACCCCGGCCAGTTGGAATGCGCATGCTCGGAGCACACGGCCTGGGATGCCATCGGGACCCACAGCCTTGCGGATGTTCACCCGTCGGAAGGATCGGGTTACATCTGCGACAGAAAAGGAAAGTGCGCTCGCCTCTTCTGCTACAGCCGCGGGAGCGCGCTCTGTGTGGGCGGTGTTGTGAGCCTCGAAACGAGCATAAAAGTTATTAAGTTCGTCCGGTACAGAGGCGGCAATGTTCACAGTAGCTGGTTTATTCCCTCTGAAATCTGTGATGTTGTTGATACCCTGCCACATGCTTCTTGCGTTGTTGGTTTTGAATTGTTCTTCAACTTTGTTTTTATATTGTCGTTTGGCAGCTTTGATTGATTTCCTGAGATCGTAACTGGCTTGTTTGCGATCGTCAGAGTTTCCGGATTTAAAGGCAGATGTCCGCGCTGACAAGGCTGCTCGAACATCGCTGTTAATCCACGGTTTTTGGTTGGGGTAGATGCGGATTGTTTTTGTCGGTACTACATCCTCTACACACTTCCTGATGAAACACGTTACAGTATCTGAGTACGCCTCTATGTCGTCATCAGACGCTGCCCGGAACATGTCCCAGTCCACGTGATCAAAACAGTCCTGTAGTATAGCGTCTGATTGGTCCGACCAGCATTGAATTGTCCTGAGGGCGGGTGCTTCTCGTTTCAGTTTCTGCCTATAAGCAGGCAGGAGCAGAACGGAAGTGTGGTCCGATTTGCCGAAAGGTGGGCGGGGGAGCGATTTGTAGGCGTCCCGGAATGGAGAGTAGCAGTGGTCAAGTACACGATCACCACGCGTGTTGATGGTGATGTGTTGAAAGTATTTTGGAGCTATTGTTCTGAAGTTGGCTTTGTTGAAGTCCCCCGTAACAATAAACGCCGCGTCTGGGTACGCGGTTTCCTGCTCACTTATATTCCCGTACAGTTCCTTGAGTGCCTGGTCTGTGTTGGCTTGAGGGGGAATGTAAACAGCTGTGATTATGATCGCTGTAAATTCCCTCGGTAGCCAGAATGGTCGACACAGAAGCATATGAAATTCCAGATCAGGGGAGCAGGAGGATTTAATAGAGTGTAGGTTCCGTTCATCACACCACGAGTTGTTGATAAAGAAACAGACGCCCCCGCCTCTGCTTTTCCCTGTGAGCTCTTTCGTTCTGTCCGAGCGGTGCACGGAGAACCCCGTGAGCTCGATGGCTGAGTCTGGAACCACTGCCGACATCCAGGTTTCTGTGAGGCAAATAATGCAGCAGTCCCTTGTTTCCCGTTGGTATGAGATGCGTGCCCGCAGTTCACAGAGTTTGTTGTCCAGTGACTGAACGTTAGCCAGCAAAATAGTTGGGAGAGGAGGTCGGAGGGGACGGCGTCTGAGTCTGACAAGGACGCCGGCTCTCTTCCCCCTTTTCCGGCGGCGTTTCTTCGGTCGCGATCGTGCAGCCCAGACAAAGGGCTCTGATGCGGTGTCTGTAAACAAGGCGCCGGCGTTCAGGAACTCAAAGTCCGGTTTGCGTTGCGCGACGAAGGAACCAATGTTTAAAAGCGTGTATCTATCGTAGACAGTTATACTGACAACATCTAACACGTGAAACAACAAAATAACAAATAAAACATAAAAAACATAAGAAAAACTGCAGAGTTTTCTTGGAGCTCGCAACACGGCTGCCATGCTCGGCGCCATCTTGGTTTACCATCTGGACACAACTGAGACATGAGAAACATCTGAGACTTAATAGAGAATCTTATTTAGCTCTTGTTGTAGTATCAGCAGTGTCTCAGATGTTTCTCCTAAACTCCATTAGGAGAAATAAGAGTAGACACAACTGAGACATGAGAAACATCTGAGACTTAATAGAGAATCTTATTTAGCTCTTGTTGTAGTATCAGCAGTGTCTCAGATGTTTCTCCTAAACTCCATTAGGAGAAATAAGAGTAGACACAACTGAGACACGAGAAACATCTGAGACTTAATAGAGAATCTTATTTAGCTCTTGTTGTAGTATCAGCAGTGTCTCAGATGTTTTTTCTAAAACTCTCTTTATTGTCTTGCTGTAATCTCCTTCAAGACTCATTAGAGAAAGTGTTTTCACTCAGAGATTGCTCTTACTAAGCTCAGCATTTATGGTTGTGATTCTCATATGTGTCCACTTTAGGTTTCAGATTTGACTTCACATTTTACTCATAAAATTGCCCAGGGAACATACAAATAGACATAAATGAGACTAAAGTAATTTTGGAGAAGACATCCATGAGACTGTATTAAAATAAAGATGGGAGAGCTCTTTAGTGTCTTGCAGAAAGTTTTATTGCTCAGACGTTAGGCTGCTTTTACTGTGCTCAGTATGAGGTTAACATTTTCTTTACTCATGTAGGTTTCAAGTTTCATTTTACATGCTTAATACAATATGGAAATCTTTTACAAGGCACTTAAAATATTTTTTTTTTTTACAGAAATTAGTGTTAGATACTGCACATGAGCTATGTTCATACTTTGCAATCTCTGTAAAGACACAGATTTTAATCGTAGAAACAAACTTGCTACAATATCAAACTAAAAATTATATATGCGCAGTTTTACACTTTATAAGCAGCATTTCAAAAAAAAAAAAAAAAATAAAAAATAAAAATAAAGTCTAGACTGCAGCACAGCTACATATAGATACTTAAATACAGAAACAGCAAAATAAAAAAGACCAGTAAATGACACCGCATCATGTAACACTACAATTACATAAACATTTAAGTTGATCTCATGCGACACTTGTTTATGGGCTTTCTTCAGCTTTGACTTTTCAACTGGTTTCCATCCATGACATTTGCCGCAGCTCATGACATAAGCTACAATTGGGGAAAAAAGGGAAATGTTACATGAACTGGTCAAGGGAGATACTGTAACTATACTTTTAATCCCATTGTGCCTATAACTAACCAAACATTAGATTAAACGTATGGAACATGAAGTTGACACATTTGATAAAAAGGATTTAGGAACTTACTTAGTATTCCATTTACTTTACTCCAAAATTGTCTTGCCCTCTGGGACTTTGCCATGCTTTCCAAACGCTACAGAGTTTGAACATTCTTCATGAGTGAAGATCTGATCAAACAGAAGATGGAAAAGACGAAGACAGTCCTTCTTTGACTCTTGGTGAATAGCTGCTAGTTTGGTAGAGGACAAGAGCAGCCCACTGTCTGGGTAAAGTTCTTGTTGGCCAGGTCTGGTTTGAGGCATCAGCACTCCACTTTCACGTGATTTGTAGTCTTCCATCTTATCTATAAAGTCTCTGAGTGCCTGTAGGTGTTCAAGATCTGAAACAGAAAAGGTAGGAGTAAAAGCTTTTCCAGTGGATGAGGAATTATTAACAAATCAGAAATGTCCCTTTACATGCAATCATTTTACTTACTCGTGCTGGACAGCACATCTTTCATCATCTTATTCTCTTTAAGTAATGCCTGTACCTCCAGCTTGCATGCTTCACATGGCTCCCATTGTTCATTTTCATAGGATGTGTTCTGTGATGTGACTGGGGGTTCTTCATACTCCTTCTCAGGCTCTAACCCAAGCTGGTCATCCTGAATTGTAACTTCAGCTGAGGGGTGAGGTATAGACGGGTTATACAGAAGCCCCAAAAATGTTTCTTTTGCGGTTAAATTATGTGTAATGGTTTGTCTTTGATGTTCATCTAAATCTAATAAACCTGGCTGGTCTTGATTACAATACTCAGATGGTGTCATGGTCTGTGGATTAAAAGGCTTAACAGGGCATGGTAATTGCACAGATTGATGTTGGGTTGGTGGCAATCCTGGAGACAGAGGCTGGGTTAGTGCAGAGGAAGGACCATGTTCAGCTGGTGCAGAAGCGACCCGATTCTGGCTATAAAATGATTTAGCAGATGCATAATTTCTTTTTATGTCCTTCTTTGCACCCTTTCTCGGGTCCTGCTTTTGGTCACAGAACCCAATGTGATCTACAGTGGCATTATAAAATTTGTTGTCTGACCATCTTGCAAGAACTCGAGCTCCTGGAATGAGTCCCTCAAAGCTAGTAATTGGCAACTCCTTTTCTGTAAGTATGTCGCAGGTCTTACAAATTCTTGCAGTATATCCATCTTCAAATGTTACAAGAACATAAAGTCCTGTAATTGTAAGAATAAATCCAAAGTCAATAAACAGTCACTAGGAATACAACATTGAAGCTTTTTGATTCATAATAAACCCCAATACATATTTGCACATTACATTTAACATCCAACCACCACAAATTTCCCAAACACTGTAAGCAAGCATATAGCTTAATTGGCAGAGTGTCAGTTATTCAAGAAGTCATGGGTTCAAGGCAAGTTTAAAGGACACACAAAGGCTTATTGATGTACAGACTTAATTTAAATGAAGCCTTTAATACAATTGACTGTCAAAACTATTAAACTTATTTACCTTCTCATTCTTCATTTTGTAGGGCAGTGGCTGGCTCACTGACCTTTGTTTTTTTGATTGGGTAACGGATTCTTTTAGGTATCTCCATCACACTGATCTCTGTTCTGTGGACAAGACCAAATTATAAGAAACAAATTCTCAGTACCATAAACCATGCCTAATAAAAAGATCTTTGTGGGCTACTTACCTTCTCTTTCTGCTTCCCTCACTGTTTAGTGTCATTACACTTGGTGGTAAAATGCCAGTTTTTACAATGGGCAATATAAATGTTGTGTTTATAGTTATTTGTATCTATGGTTTGAACCATCTCCTACTTAAGTGCACCATGACATTCATGACAATCATTGCTCACAGGTGAACTGCACACCTGATGTAATCAGTGCAACACCTATAAATACTTTAGCTAACAATGTCAGATGTGTTTGGCTAATTTATAAAAAAAAAAAAGCAGTGCAGGTAAACTTGCCACAGTATTGTTTGTTTTAATTTTGTAAGCAAGTTATTTGATTGAGTAGTACAGTATATACTCTTGAGTCACAAGAGAAAGGATGGCGCAAATAACCATTAATCAGTCTCGTTGGAGAAGGAAAATTAAGGACCAATCAAAAATCAAAAGATATAGAAGAAAAAAAGTGAGAATTGTTTGTTTGTTTGTTTTTTGAAAGTCTGCACACTTTGGTATTTGTTCTTTTCTTGCAGCAAAAAAACACTGCAACCTTAGGAGACATGTCAATCCACAGAGCAGATTATTGCTGTGCAGCAGTGCTTGGAGTGGACAATGGCATTTCTCAGACAGAGGGATCTTCTATGATGTACGGACCTGAACTTTGTAATGTTAATGAAGAGTTTTATACAAGACAAGACTACACTCCGTACACTACTGATTGTGATGTGGAACATTTTGATCCTATTCACTATGGTATTGATGATGAGTGGAATGATGGCACTTTATTTGACAATGACCTTAATGATGATGCAGAAATTCAATTTAAGGAAAAGCCTGGTGATTGTTCACTTTACAAAAATGCCCCTGTATCTACTGCAGAAAGCGTTCTCATTATACTAGCTTTTGCTAATAGACACAAAATTACAGGGAAAGCCCTGAGTGACTCGGTCAAATTGATCTCCCTGCATTGTCCAGTAGAACATCAAACAGAGTGCCTGGGAAATATAAAAAAAAATCAAACAAATCTTTGATAATGCAGGTGCACAAATATTGCAACGGTTGTTATATGTCAGTAGAGAGTGATAACGCCCAGTGTCAGGTCTGCGAAGCGGAGGTATCAACTTCATATTTCATTGAAGTTCCAATTGAATCTCAAATTAAGGCATTGTTCGCAAAAAAAGGTTTTGAGGAAAAGTTAAAATTTAGATTCATTAGACAAAAAAAGGGCCAGTGCAATGTAGAGGATATATATGATGGACAAGTATATCAGAAGTTTTTGGCAGGTGGTGGGTTACTTAGTGATTCCCACAATATTTCCTTACTCTGGAACACAGACGGCATTCCTGTTTTCAAGTCCTCTAAATTCTCAGTGTGGCCTTTTTATTGTATCATAAATGAACTAAATTTTGTTGAGCGTACAAACAGAGAAAACATGATTCTTGCAGGTCTTTGGTTTGGTGAGTCAAAACCATCTATGCTGACTTTCCTTAAACCGCTGTGTGACACTCTTAATAATATACAAAGAGATGGAGTCCTTGTTCAATTTTATGAATCAAATAGTCCCTTTATATGCAGAGTATTAACCATTGCAGGTACTTGTGATTTACCCGCAAAAGCTTTAGTGTTAAATACTATTCAGTACAATGGACATTTTGGATGTTTAAAATGTGAACAGCCTGGCAAGACAATTAAAACAGGAGAAAGGGGACATGTGCATACTTTCCCCTTTCAAACTGAAGATCCAAAGGGTCCTGCACGTACTCATACGAGATTTGTGGAAGATGCCAAGTTGTCATTTGATTCAGAAACCATAGTGCGTGGAGTTAAGGGTCCCACATACATCAGCACAGTAAATAGCTTTGATTTGATCTAGGCACAGGTGTTGATTACATGCATTCTGTGCTTCTTGGTGTAATGCGACTTTTGATGCATTTGTGGTTTTCCACAGAATTCTCACGCTGTTCTTTTAGCATGGTCAGATCAATTAGTGAAGTAGACAAACGCATGAGTGAAATTCAACCACCATTTAAAACACGTTTCCCTCGCTCTGTTTCTGTCCAAAGAATGTACTATAAAGCTTCAGAGTACCGGTGTATGTTGTTGTTCTTTGGGCCAGTAGTTTTTCGAGGTATTCTTGCAAACCTGTACTACAATCACTTTCTGCTGCTAAGTGAAGCAATGTTCATTCTTCTTTTGGATTCCATAACCTTTGCACAAATAGATCACGCTGAGAAACTTCTGTGGAAGTTTTGTTCTCAGATGAATGCGCTTTATGGTGACAGATCCCTGACAGCCAATGTTCACTTATTAGTTCATTTAGCAGACAGTGTTAGAGCTCTTGGACCTTTGTGGACCCATTCTTGCTTTGTGGACCCATTCTTTCACTTTGAGGACAAAAATGGACATCTGCTTCGTCTCATTCATGGAAATCAAAATATTCCTCTACAAATGGTAAATGCAGTGAAACTTATTCAGTGTCTCCCAAATATTGCTCAAACCACCAAAATTGGTAATACCACTGCTGATTTCATTGCCAAGATGACACATGGCACAAGTCATTTTTGCTTTTCAAACACAGGTGCCTTTAGAGTGAAAGAAATGGGTGTTCCCTTCAATCTTTTGCTGGATTGCGCAGACATGTCTATATTAGAAATGTTTTTAGGACATAGCTTACATAGTAATGTTGTGAAGGCATTTAGCAGAGTTCAGATAGGCAGAACCGTTTATTCCTCAAAGCAGTATGTCAGAGCCAAAAGAAGAAACAATTGCACTGTGATATTTCATGATGGGAATGAAGTATGTTACGGTCAGATTGACTTCTTTTTCTTTTATAAAGATGGAGACAATTTTTCAAATGAGAGACATCTTGCTTTTGTGAATGAATTTTCATGCACAGGACTAGATCTCCAGCAGGACATTGTTACAGGAGCAACTTGTTTTCACATTGTAAGCTTACTTGAGAATCTTATAAAAAGAAAAGTTGTAGTTCTTGAAAATATTTTAAGCAAACTAATGTTTTTAAATTTGTCTTCAATGCCAGGCATTGCATATGCAGCACATTTCCCAAACACATTGGAAAGGGATTGATTGATTGAATGAATGAATGCATAACCACAACAAGAATTTGTTGTAATTGTAGATGAATAATGGTATGGTATGGTATACAATTGTATACAATTTCTTTATGGTTGCTACATAACATTTTTCTTTGTTTAATATATCTGTAGTAAAATCAATGGATTTTATTATTTATTATCATGTATGTATGTAATTTGATTGGGAGTTTAAAATAAAATTGAAAAATTAACTCTCTAGCTAAGAATAATAGCCACCTTTACGGAAAGAAAATATATTTCCTAATATATAAAGGATAAATATATTTACATTAAATAATTGTATATTAAAAATATACAGAATAATATATTGCGTAAATATATTAAAATAAATTGAGTCATAAGAAATTACTGCTTTTCATATATTGAGAAATGTGACAATATATTTACTTATATGTAACAATATATGTCATTTTATATCCAGTAATATACTTCATATTATATATATGTAAATGGCATAAGATTTGGTACTGGATGTGTAAAAATTTATTGAACATATATTTACTCTATGTCATATATGCACACACGTATGGAAATTTTTATTTCTTAAGTTTAACAACCATTTACATTATACATTTTGGTGAGGTAGACGAGCGAGAGATGTACTGTAACTGTAGGAGGAGCGAGTGAGACCGGTCTCGAGTCCTCTCATGAGGGAGCTTGGAGGCATATAAGGACGAGCGACACCAGTCGAGGACGAGAGAGGACCAGGCCTGGATTTGACGTTATGTTGTGTTGTGTTGTTTATCTTTTATTATGTGTGCGCATGGCAGTCGTCCATGAGGGGCTTGCCGCATTACTTTCAGTTTGTTTATTTATTTGGATTAAAGTCTTTAAATGTTCGCCGGTTCCTGCCTCCTCCTTCCCATCTCTACGAACTGTTGCATAAATTTTTTATATTTTCGAACATATATAGTTTAAAATAGCACACCTGCTTATACTAAAGCACTTAGGGAATCACTGTGAAATGCCCAGCCATTACTTTTTAAACATATCATATCTTACAAGTGTTTGTCCAATCGTTATTCTATATACAGGCTCTACTCTTCAGCGCCACGGTAACTCCATGAATATACACACACCACAAAGCCTTCTAAAATTCAAAGTAATACAACAATAAATACTAGCAGATCTCCCCCTATATTCATTTTCATGCAAATCATGCAAGGAACTAGAAATCTGCTTTGACTCATTCCATGAATAAGTCTACAGTATATCTACGTATGTGTATAAATTAATTCACATTTATGTGGAAACCTCTATATGCAATTTACCCAATAAAAGATCAAATCTGAGATTTATTTCAGTCTTTGATTCTAAATATATAATCTAAATATATTTGATTCTATATATAAATATTATATGTTCAATACATACTTATACGTATAGTGAAAATATTAGCATCGGGTCTAATATTTGAAAATGTATTATGTAATATGTCACATTATATATTTTTCAATATATTCCCATGTATTATTGTTTCGTAAGGGCTGAGAAATGTGAGAGTGTGAGTGTCTCTATCTAAGGAGAATAATCTGAGCACAGTGAGTGATGTAGCCGAGATCTCTTATGAAGCTTTAGAGGAGACAAACATGAAAGAATGTCATTTTTTCAGAATCAGAATCAGAAATCAGAATCAGAAAGAGCTTTATTGCCAAGTGTGTTTGCACACACAAGGAATTTGTCTTGGTGTTATGAGCTTCCAGTACAGAAAGTACAAACATAGTGCAGACAACATATAATTAAGGTGATAAAGAACACTAATGAAGAGAATATACAATAATTAAGAATAACAATAGTAATAAAAATAAAAATATACAGAAAAGAGACTTGACCATAGACAGAACTGTGAATGTGCATGTGTCCTATGTACAGATGAAGGTTTGATGGGTTATTTACAGATGTACAGTACCGGGGTGTGTTATGTGTTGTTAAGGTGGGATACGGCCTGGGGGAAAAAACTGTTCTTGTGTCTGGCTGTTCTGGTGCTCAGTGATCTGTAGCGCCGGCCAGAGGGCAACAGTACAAAGAGAGAGTGAGCTGGGTGTGAGGGGTCCAGAGTGACTTTCTTAGCCCTTTTCCTCACTCTGGAGGTGTAAAGTTCTTGGAGGCTGGGCAGAGGGGCACCGATAATTCTCTCAGCAGTCCTAACTGTCCGTTGTAGTCTTCTGATGTCTGTTTTGGTAGCTGAACCAAACCAAACAGTTATAGAAGAACATAGGACAGACTCGATGATTGCAGAGTAGAACTGTTTCAGCAGCTCCTGAGGCAGGTTGAACTTCCTTAGCTGGCGGAGGAAATACAGCCTCTGCTGGGCCTTTTTCGCAATAGAGTCAATGTGATTGTCCCACTTCAGGTCCTGAGAGATGGTGGTGCCCAGAAATCTGAATGACTCTACTGAAGTCACAGTGCTGTTCATGATGGTGAGTGGGGGGAGAGCAGGGGGGTTTCTCCTGAAGTCCACTATCATCTCCACAGTTTTGAGCGTGTTCAGCTCCAGGTTGTTAAGACTGCACCAGACAGCCAGCTGCTCAACTTCCTGACTGTAAGCAGACTCGTCACCGTCCTTGATGAGGCCTATGACTGTAGTGTCGTCCGCAAACTTCAGGAGCTTGACAGAGGGGTCCTTTGATGTGCAGTCATTCGTGTAGAGGGAGAAGAGCAGTGGGGAGAGAACGCAACCCTGAGGGGCGCCAGTGCTGATGGTGAGAGTCCTGGATGTGAGTTTGCCCAGCCTCACTAGCTGCTGCCTGTCTGTCAGGAAGCTGTTGATCCACTGACAGATGGAGGAGGGCACAGAGAGCTGTCTCAGTTTGTCTGAGAGAAGGTCAGGTATGATGGTATTGAAGGCCGAGCTGAAGTCCACAAATAAGATCCTAGCATAATTCCCAGGTTTGTCGAGGTGTTGCAGGATGTAATGCAGTCCCATATTGACAGCGTCATCCACAGACCTGTTTGCTCTATAGGCAAACTGAAGAGGATCCAGCAAGGGTCTAGTGATGTCCTTCAGGTAGGCCAGGACCAGTCTCTCAAGTGACTTCATGACCACAGACGTGAGTGCGACAGGTCTGTAGTCATTAAGTCCAGTGATTTTGGGCTTTTTGGGGACGGGAATGATGGTGGAGCGTTTGAAGCAGCGGGGAACTTCACACAGCTCCAGAGATCTGTTGAAGATTTGTGTAAAGATGGGGGCCAATTGGTCAGCACAGACTTTTAGACAGGCAGGTGAAATACCGTCTGGTCCTGAAGCTTTCCTAGATTTCTGTTTTCTGAAGACCCGGTTCACATCCTCTACACAGACTTTAAACGCAGGTAGAATGGTGGGGGAGGGAGTAAGGGGGGTTGCAGGGGGGGAAGGTGAATGTGTGAAGTGCAGATCAGAGCGGGTGCTGGGTGTCAATCTGGCCTTTTCAAATCTGCAGTAAAACACATTGAGATCGTCAGCCAGTTGTTGATTCTCCACAGACTGTGGGGGTGGTGTCTTGTACATGGTGATGTTCCTCAGACCAGTCCATACCGACGCCGGATCGTTGGCTGAAAGTTCTTTTTTCAACTTCTCAGAGTAGTTCTTTTTAGCCACTCTGATCTCCTTTGTTAGTCTGTTCCTGGCCTGGTTATACAAGATTTTATCCCCACTTCTGTAAGCGTCCTCTTTGGCCTGACGAAGCTGTTTGAGTTTCCCAGTAAACCACGGTTTATCATTATTGAATGATAAGCATGTCCTGGTGGGGATGCATATATCCTCACAGAAACTGATATATGATGTTACAGTCTCTGTGAGTTCATCCAGATCGGTGGCAGCGGCTTCAAAAACAGTCCAATCAGTGAGGTCAAAACAAGCTTTTAAATCTTGCTCTGCTTCATTAGTCCATCTTTTAACAGTTCTTAATATGGGCTTAGAAGATTTGAGTTTTTGCCTATAGGTCGGTATGAGATGAACCAAACAGTGATCAGAGAGCCCCAGAGCTGCCCGTGGGACAGAGTGATATGCATCCTTAATTATTGTGTAACAATGATCCAATATATTACTGTCTCTGGTGGGACATGTAACGTGCTGTCTGTATTTTGGCAGTTCGCGGGAGAGATTTGCTTTATTAAAATCTCCAAGAATGATTAAAAAAGAGTCCGGGTACCTTTGCTCTGTTTCAGATATTTGTTCAGCCAGCTGTTGCATCGCGGCGCTCACGCACGCGTCCGGAGGCACGTACACATTCACGAGAATGAAGGAGGAAAACTCTCGGGGTGAATAGAACGGCTTACAGTTTATGAAGAAGGCCTCCAAATTAGGAGAACACATCTTCTTCAGAGTTGTTACATCTGAACACCAACCTTCATTTATGTAGAAACATAGTCCACCACCTCTCGTTTTCCCCGTTAGCTCCGTGATGCGGTCTGATCTGAACAGCTGATATCCCGGCAAATGAAGCATGTTATCCGGGATGTTTTCACTCAGCCAGGTTTCAGTGAAGCACAATGCAGCAGAGTTTGAAAAGTCCTTATTTGTGTGGGTGAGGAGAAGTAGTTCATCCATTTTGTTAGGAAGGGATCGGAGATTCGCTAGATGAATGCTTGGGAGCGCAGTTCGGAAGCCGCGTTCGCGGAGTTTAACCAGCGCGCCGGCGCGCTTCCCTCTTTTCCGTCTGAGCGCGCGTTTGACTAGGACCGCTGCCCCTCCTACCAAAACATCCAACAAAGCGTCTGAATAATCAAAAACCGGAAAAAAATTGTTTTTGATTATTCAGGAGATTATTTTGATTATATTTTGTCTCAGGAGAAACATGTGAGAAGCAGGAGACTTAGCCTTATGTCTCAGTTTGATGTTCACTTGATCTCATTTCTGTCTAGGAGAAAGATGTGAGTTGAGAAGGAGATCTCATGTTTGATTTTCCTCTCCTCTGGGTTGTTTGTCGGACTACAATCGCAGATTTTACCTTATGATTGGTCAGATCACCGGTCAATCAAACTTCCTGCGAAGGGTCAATTGTGCCAATTTTTTGCCACATGCAAAGCAAGAATTGTGTCAGATTCAGTTTTTTTTACACTATATTTTGGCCTTTTCCTAACCTTCTTAAGTTACAGAACAGTATCAGAAGACTTGTATATATACCACATAAAGTAGAGTAGCATGCACCCTTTTTGGAGTTTGAATTGCGAGACAAAATTACATTGTTCTCATTGTTTTTTTAAGTTTTTTTCCAATTGACAAACATGCCAGTGTTATTATCTATATAATGCAGCTTTGTAATATAATTGTTATATATAATTGTAATATAATAAGTGTTATGTATGTAATCCAGCTTTGTAAAATAATCTAATTCCCTTATTTTGCCCTTAGAAAGAAAATATACTCATCAGATGATGAGCCTTATGATACCCCCCACAAAAAAAGAGAATTAATAGAGAGAAAGCTCCACCTGCACCAAAAGTCCCTCCTGCACCAAAAGCTCTAACACCCCTAAAACACATCAAGACAAAAGGTAAAAATACAATAAAACCAGTCAAATGACTGCTGGACATAAGTGTGTGTGACTGCTGAGCACTATTTTTTTTTTTTCAGGTCCTGTTGTACGACCTCTGCTTACATCAAGCAAAGCAGTGAACTCTTTCAGCAATCGTAAGTTTTAAATTTAGAAAACTGATATTTATGGATGTTTCAAGCACTTTGTGCCATGCTAATGAATGTTCCACCAAGGGTGCCGATATTTTTGGCCAAGACTGTACATACCAATTCTTTCAACAGCATTTGTTAATCACCACCAAAGGGCCATGGAAAAGCCACAGCAGGCCTGTTTTGAGACTTTCCCCAGCTGTCAAGGTAATGGGCTCTACATGAATACTGGAAACACAATGTAAAGTTGTAAATTCACAGCATTTATGACAACTCAAAAGGCTGACTCCATGACAGGGTGGGTCAAGTTTCTGATCGCTGAATAGACACCGCTGACATGCAGTTTGTGCACAATTATTATGCAAGATGCTATTCTGATCATATTGTTAAGAGCACCTGAAGTTAAAAACGTTTTGTATTCAGGTGTGCAAAAATAAGCATTTTTTATTTTACAGGTAAAATTGGCAAAAAAAGAGATTTAACTCACAATTTAAAGTAAAAAAAATAAAAAATTCCCAAGAGAAAGATGCAACACTATAGCAATTGCAAAACTGAGGTGTGACCATTGGACAAGAAATACTCCTTGGTGTAGCAGGGTCACAAAAAACAGTTTGAGAAGAAAAGATATTAACTGCATAAGACTTTAGTAGTGTGGTTATGTGATATGGTTTGTAATTGGGAAAATGTACTTGGAAAAAAATTTGATCAGATATATGAATGCGTAATGATTATGCACACACTGTAGATGTTTAGTCATGTGCTTATTCTGCCTAATGTCAGATGTTGCAATACTCTTTAATGAATGAAAACCAGCCATTAAAAATTAAAATGTCACGTAAAATTACTTTTCACAAACTAAATTTACCAGTACCATCATTCTCAGCTCCAGATGTTCCCATGAGCTTCTCCCAGGCAGACGAGCCACAAGAGGCTTGGGGTGAACACTCACCTAAGATTCAAGGTAAAAAAAAGCATTAATTAGTATTTGGTAAAAGAAATCAAAAGGACAATTACTGCACACATGAGCCTCACATTAGGTAATTCAGCATTTTCTGTGCAATCCATCAGAAAATGCATTTTCTGTGCTGAGACCTTCAAGTGCCAACCAAGACAGAACACCACGTAAGTTGTGTGTCTCATAGGGCTGTGCAATTAATCGCATGTGATTATCATTCACATCTCGTCAGTAAAGCCAGTTCTGTGATTGGCACCAAATCACCATCACCTATTTTCAAATGGAGTGGCAGTTAATACACAGAGCCATACTTCACTGACAAGCTAGGCAATTTCACGTTCATAATCAAATGCAATTCATCTTGCGATTAATTGCACAGCCCTAATGTCTCACTTTTGGTAAATACTGTAGCATTTCATCTAAGGTTACTACAGAAAATGTGAATAGCAAGAATGTAAAACTAAAGCTAAAATACAAAGCAAGAGAGCATAATTCAGTTGCAGCAGTAGAAAGATTACCTTTTGTAATGTCAATTAAGCTCATTTAAGAGAGAGCTTCTTTCTTGCAGACCACCAGCTGGAAACTTGGGAAGAACACCCATCTACCACTCAAGGTAAAAAGCATTAATTAGTATATAGAGGAAATCAAAAACTCATTCATTGCAAATGAGTCACAGCCTAACACAAGCTAATACTACATTTGTTTCTGTATAATTAGAGAACACATTCTCTGTCCTGAGACTCTCTAATGACCAAAGACCATCAACCACACATCAAGGAAGAATGCAGTAATGAAGAGTAAGTAAAAAATAATAATAATAATATTCATTTTCATTTCCATTTTGCTCAGAAAACTGAGAGGACCCATGGTTTGATGCCTCTGACCACAATATGGAAGCACTGACCACGAGGCTACCACTCCAGCCTGCTTTGTTTTGTTTCATTTTTTAATTCAGTTTTACTTTCCCTAAATATAGTTTTGTGTTTTTTACTTTTCTGGATCCTGTGATTTACAGTTTAATCCAGCTTAATCATGGAAACTACGTACAATCAAATGAATATATTTACAAGTTTTTAAGCATTAAAATAAAATTTTTTAGGCTGATGAGCAACTTTTTTGAGAAATGTTGCTTGGGCACTTTCCCGTTGAGATTGGGTAACACATTTCTATTTGGATACTTTAGATCGGTCGTGGGCCCTGTGTCTCACTTGGTTGCCTGTTGACAGCAACGCTGCCCAAAAAGTTGCCCCATGTATCATCAGCCCAAGGCTTTAAGCATGTAGCCATATCTTTAGCAACATCATTTTTATGACGTGTTAGTTTTAGCACATTTAAGAGCTTTTTGTGCTTGCAGGTGCTTCTGGTGTGAGACGATGGAGCTGCATCACTAATCAATGTACACGTACGTTAAATTGAAACACTAAATTTGTAAAATTATACATTTTATAGTTTAATAAAAATTCTCTCCCAGATAAACCTACTTTGTTGCAGCTGTTGAGAGGGCAATTCTGGAGGCACTCAACGAACTGGACATGAAGATCAGTCATCTAACTTCAGTGGTCCAGTCCCTTGCAGCTAACAGCCGTTCCAATGCTCCAGTACTGCTGGTGGTGGACAGTGAGGATGATGTCTTTCCTCTCAAAACCATGGAGGAACTAGACAAACTGGAAAGACAATTATCAGAAAAAGCAATGATGCAAAAGATGGTAAAAATCATTGACATTTGTAGGTTTAACAGTTGTAGTGAAGTAAATAATGTCTATTATATACCAGGTTTCACAGACAAAGCTTAAGGCTAGTCCCAGACTAAAATGCAAGTGTGAGCTGTCTTAACTGAAAATAACTTGCAATGAAATACCTTACAATACGTCAGTGCCATTGTTTTGTCTCAAGATGCACACAGCATTTTTATAAAAGCAAAACTAAGACCTATAGTCCTCATTCAAACCAATCCCTGTCCAGAGCTGGGGTGCGTTTCCCAAAAGCATCGTTAACTATGGTCGCAAGTTCCATCGTTACCAGCATAGTTCAACGATTCGGTGTTTCCCGAAACCATAGTTCAAATGAACGTTCGCAATCAGTGTCACAAACTTACGTGGTTGGAACTACAGTTCTCGACCTGTGGTTAGAAGCATAGTTTCTTGTTTGTAAGACATATGGGCTTAATTACACATGCTCTTGGGCACAACAAGCAAGCTAACATGCAGTACTGTCTGTATATTCTATTCAATCTAAATATAAAATGCATTTTAATTATGTATTTTTGTTTCCAAAATTATGTATCATACTATGGTGGTTAATCAGCGAGTTACGTCGTTGTTCGGGAAACACATCCCTGGGCAGTAACTGATTACATGTAATCTGAATTACGTAATCAGATTCCAAAAATTAAGTACTTGGAATTAGATTAAATTACATTTTAAAATACTCGTAATCAGACTACAGTAACTTTTTTATGGATTACATGATTATTTATATAATAACAATAGATTATTCAGAATTTAATTTTCCCCCAATTCCTCTTTTCCATCTTTTAAATTTTCCTTTCTAAAATAGCCTGCTGCTAATATACAATTAGAAAGGCTTCAGGTTTTGTTGACATTCACACAGAGATCAGTCATTAGTCAGGTGGCAACATAAATATAATTTACAAAAATAATTCCAGGTTTAAGAACATTGCATCTACTGATGATGAACACATTAATTTTTGTTTGAATCATTACCCTGTAGGTGTCAGAGAATCACAGTCACCTGCACCTTCGTTAACCAGATCCCAATCACCTGAGTACTGATTCCCCGCACCGGTCACCTGCTAATGAACAGCACTATATCCACTCACCACCAGCACTCCTTCCTCGTCCGGTCTACCGTTCACTACCCGAACCTAGCCAGACTACTAACCTTGTCTTACTTACCTGCAGACCTCCAGATCACCCCCGCTCCTAGTCTCCACCGCTCCTGTTCTCCACCGCTCCTGGAACTTCCATGTCCTGGTCCTCCCTGCGGCAGTGCGCACCGCCGACTTCCCTTCCTGGATCCTGTCCCCGCTCCTCCACTCAGCATTCACCCTTGCACCAATTCCAATAAACCCTGTATTGACTTTACTCCTCCGTGTCTCCTAGCCTGTTCGTGACAGAAGACCGGACCCACAACAGCACCGCGTGTCATGGAGTCCCGGCCGCCCACGGCCGTTGACATGCTGGAGGAGTTGGTCAATACTCTCCGGGCTTCCCTTCTTCCGCCACCTGTCCCACCACCTGCCTCTGAGAGTCCCGTGGCCATTCCATCTAAGTACGTGGGTGATGCGGCGGGGTGTGGCGGATTCCTACTGCAAGCATCCTTGTACATCGAGGCCCAACCCCGTAAGTTCACCACCGAGAGATCGAAGGTGGCCTTTCTTACCTCCCTCCTGTCCGGCAAGGCGTTGCTATGGGCACAGGCTATCTGGGACGCGCAGAGCACCATCATCAACTCCTACGAAGCGTTCACCAACCACTTCAAGGAGGTCTTCGGAGTCGCCGCGGGACGATGACTACACCTTGGAGTTTCGCACTCTAGCGGCCACAAGCGGCTGGAACGAAGCCGCTTTACTGAGTGCCTACCGCCTCGGCTTGAATTCCCGCCTGCGCGCCCAGATGGCCTTCTACGATGACAGCGTTGGATTGGAAACCTTCATGCAACGCGCCTCTCGCATCTCTCAACGCCTCACCGCCTGCCTCGAGGATGAGTCCACCCCCCCCGTCAGCCTCACCCGCTGCAAGCTCCCCAGTACCAGAACCCATGCTTGTAGACACCGCCCGCCTCTCCCGCACGGAGCGTGCGCGCCGCCTCGCGGCCAACCTATGCCTCTACTGTGCGAAACCAGGACACTTCATCCGAGAATGCCCCGTTCGACCTCCATGCCCCGCGGTGAGTACCCTTCAAATCGAACCTGATATTTCCTCATTATCACTGATGCCAGTACAACTCCTCACCCCTGACTCCTCCCTTACAGTCTCCGCCCCGGTCGACTCGGGCTCCTCGGGGAACTTCATTTCCCAAGCCCTACTAACCCACCTCAATCTCCCCCGGAGGCGGCAACCCCAGGAGCTCCGAGTCGAGACCATCCAGGGAAAGCCGCTGGGGCGTGGTAGGGTGAGGTATCGCTCTCCTCCCGTGACACTCAGGGTCGGCTGTCTACACGAGGAGTCCATCACCTTTCTGGTACTGGAGGGGCCCACGGTGGATATCATCCTGGGACGCCCATGGCTCAATCTCCATTCTCCAGTAGTCAGATGGGATCCATGCGAAGTCACTCGCTGGAGCGAGTTCTGTTCCCAGTCCTGCCTTCAGTCAGTACAGAAGATCCCTAAGAACCCCGCCCCCCTGACAGTCTGTTCCACTCTGGTAGAAAGTCCTGAGCCCCAGGTGAGGTGTACCGTCCCATCTGACTACCAGGCGTTCCAGGATGTATTCAGCAAACAGGCAGCCACTCGCCTACCACCGCACCGGCCATGGGACTGTGCCATTGACCTGCTGCCTGGAGCGAAACTTCCTAAGGGTAAGGTCTACCCCCTGTCCATCCCGGAGCGCAAGGCAATGGAGGAGTACATCAAGGAGGCTCTTCAACAAGGCTTTATCCGGCAATCAACATCCCCCGCCGCTTCGAGCTTCTTCTTCGTGGGCAAGAAGGACGGAGGCTTGAGGCCCTGTATAGATTACCGAGCACTCAACAATGAGACCGTAAAGCTCCCATACCCACTTCCCCTGGTCCCGGCTGCCCTCGAGGAACTCCGTGGGGCCCGCATCTTCTCCAAGTTGGACCTGCGAAGCGCATATAACCTCGTGAGGATAAGGGCGGGCGATGAGTGGAAGACGGCGTTCCTCACTCCATCAGGTCACTACGAGTACCGGGTTATGCCGTACGGCCTCTCCAACTCACCGTCCGTCTTTCAAAGCTTCATGAACGAGGTGTTCCGGGAGTTCCTCCACCAGTTTGTGATAGTCTATATAGATGACATCCTGATTTACTCCCGGAACTTGGCCGAACATCGCCACCACGTTGAGCAGGTCCTTCAGCGGCTCAGAGAACACCAGCTCTACCTAAAACTGGAGAAGTGCGAGTTCCATCGCTCCACGGTACAGTTCCTCGGCTATACCATCAGTCCCGGAGGAATCCAGATGGACCAGGGGAAGGTCCAAGCTATCCTGGACTGGCCCTTACCACAAACGGTCAAGGAACTACAGCGCTTTCTGGGCTTCGCCAACTTTTACAGACGGTTCATCTGTCAATTCAGTCGACTTTCGTCACCCCTCACCTCCATGCTCCGTGGTAAGCCCAAGTCTCTGTCCTGGAGCCCTGAAGCCCACGAAGCGTTCCAACAGCTCAAGAAAGCCTTCAGCACGGCCCCCATCCTACGCCACCCGGATCCCCAGATCCCCTTCGTCGTGGAAGTCGACGCCTCCACCACGGGAGTCGGGGCCGTGCTGTCCCAACACCACGACGAGCCTCCCAGCCTCCATCCTTGCGCTTAATTCTCGCGGAAGCTGTCCCCTGCGGAGGTAAACTACGACATTGGCAATCGAGAGCTGCTGGCCATCAAACTAGCCTTGGAGGAGTGGCGTCACTGGCTGGAGGGAGCCGCCTGCCCCTTCACTGTCATCACGGACCATAAAAACCTCCAGTATCTAAGAGATGCCAAACGCTTAAACCCCCGTCAAGCACGCTGGGCCCTCTTCTTCACTCGGTTCTCCTTCACTATCACCTATCGCCCCGGAATCCGCAACACCAAGGCCGATGCTCTCTCCCGCTTACATGCCCCAGAAACACCCACAGACCCCGAGCCTATTCTCCCTCCAGCCCTCATAGTCAGCCCCATCCAGTGGGAACTTAACGACAACATCCGTGACGCCACTCTCACCGAACCCGCCCCGCAGGGAGGCCCAGAAGGGAAAAGTTATGTACCCCGCTCCCAGCGCCTCACCCTTCTGGGCTCAGCTCATGAAGTACCGGGCTCTGGACATCCAGGCAGCCAGCGAACCCTCTCACTTCTCCAAGCTCGGTACTGGTGGCCCGGTATGACCGCGGATGTCATCAGGTACGTCCGAGGTTGCTCAGTCTGTGCCATGTCCCAGTCCCCTCGCCATCTGCCCGCAGGCAAACTGGTTCCCCTGCCAGTTCCCCAGAGGCCCTGGTCCCATCTCGGTGTGGATTTCGTCACCGACGTCCCGGAGTCTGAGGACCACACCTGTGTCCTAGTTGTGGTGGACCGTTTCTCCAAGGCCTGCAAACTCATCCCCCTCAGGGGCTTGCCCACGGCGTTGGAGACCGCCGAATGCCTATTCCACCATGTGTTCCGTAATTTCGGCCTACCGTAGGACATTGTGTCGGACCGTGGCCCCCAGTTTGTGTCCCGGGTCTGGAGATCCTTCTTCCGCCTCTTGGGAGTCACTGTCAGCCTGTCCTCGGGCTATCACCCCCAGACCAACGGCCAGACTGAGCGAAAGATCCAGGAGCTCGGACGCTACCTCCGGTCATACTGCTCCCCCGATCAGCACAGCTGGAGCCGTTTTCTCCCATGGGCCGAGTATGCACAGAACTCCCTTCGTCAGGTCACCACCGGTCTCACCCCGTTCCAGTGCATGCTCGGCTACCAACCCCCGCTATTCCCCTGGACGGAGGAACCAGCGGAGGTTCCAGCTGTGGACCACTGGTTCCGAGAGAGTGAGAGGGTTTGGGACTCAGCCCATATCCATCTCCAGCGGGCAGTGCGGAGACATAAACGCTTTGCAGACATCCGGAGATCCGAAACCCCCCCAATACCAGCCAGGAGATCGGGTCTGGCTGTCGACCAAGGATATCCGTCTCCGTCTGCCCTGCAAGAAGCTGAGTCCCCGCTTCATTGGTCCATTTAAGATCCAGAGGCATGTGAACGACGTCACCTATGAGCTTCAGCTCCCCCCCAGGTATCGCATCCACCCCACCTTCCACGTCTCACTACTCAAACCCTTCTCCCCCTCTACCCCAGGAACCACCGGACCGGACACGCCCCCTCCTCCGGAGATGATAGATGGCGCTGAGGTCTACCGGGTCCGCAACATCCTGGACTCGCGGCGACGGGGCGCCCGGCTCGAGTACCTGGTGGACTGGGAGGGGTATGGCCCAGAGGAAAGATCCTGGGTGGCCAGGGACGACATCCTCGACCCCTTGCTCCTCGAAGAGTTCCACCGCAACCACCCTAGTCGTCCCGCACCCAGAGGCCGAGGCCGCCCCCGTCGCCGTGGCAGGGCGTCAGGAGCCGCCCCTGGAGGGGGGGGTAATGTCAGAGAATCACAGTCACCTGCACCTTCGTTAACCAGATCCCAATCACCTGAGTACTGATTCCCCGCACCTGTCACCTGCTAATGAACAGCACTATATCCACTCACCACCAGCACTCCTTCCTCGTCCGGTCTACCGTTCACTACCCGAACCTAGCTAGACTACTAACCTTGTCTTACTTACCTGCAGACCTCCAGATCACCCCCGCTCCTAGTCTCCACCGCTCCTAGTCTCCACCGCTCCTGGAACTTCCATGTCCTGGTCCTCCCCGCGGCAGTGCGCACCGCCGACTTCCCTTCCTGGATCCTGTCCCCGCTCCTCCACTCAGCATTCACCCTTGCACCAATTCCAATAAACCCTGTATTGACTTTACTCCTCCATGTCTCCTAGCCTGTTCGTGACAGTAGGTTTAACCATGTATTTATGTCTTTGGAAGGCTTTTGTCTTTCAAACAGTAAAATGCACAAATTCAAAAACTTTTTTGTCATTTGATCCTCTTTCAATTAATATATTTACTTGAAGTATCACTTTTGTATGTTCATTGGTTCTCTGACATCGGTTATGGTCACATGAAATGCAGGTAAACAAATAAAATATAGATTTTATTAGTAAGTTTTTTTTAATTGAAAAAAATGCTTGATTTTAAAATGCTTTATTTTTAATATTGTTAACATTTATATATATATATATATATATATATATATATATTTAGTGATTTAAATCCTTATTAGCTTTTCATTAAACTCATAAGCCCCCTGCAGTTCCTTCACAAACACCAGTTTGGGAAACCTTGATGTAATATAATGTTTAATGCACTTCATGCTGTTAATAACAACAGCTAAAATATATTTACTTTGTATTTTTATGTCCATATGGTACTTTGATTATCCTATTTAAATCAATGTGATTTTACAAGTTAGGTCAAAAATAATTTAAAAGAATTCTAAAAGTAGTTGCATTACATGATTGCATTATTTAAAATGTGTAATACCTAACTACTACCCAGCTCTGTCCCTGTCTGTGAAACAGGGCCATAATGTTTGTGCTTGTCTGTAATGTTTTGAAATTACCTTTTATTTTTAGGTGAACAGGTTATCCATCAGCGGAGGACACACATGCGTTTATTGCTGCTCCGTCTGAAGATTGCTGCTCCTCTTCCGGCTTTGCTACTGTTCGGACGCTCTTGCTTATTGCTCTCCGCTTTGCTCCCTATTTTTGCATTTTTCTCATATCTCTCCAAGATTTTAACTTCAGCAGATCAGCACAGTGCTCAGACAACACATTTTTTTTTGGGGGGAAACTTAAGACTTTCTCCCAGCAGTTTACATTCCAAAGACGGAAAAATACAGCTGTCTACATTCAAACAGACTAGAGAAAATGCCTCTCGTGGAATCTACTTGCTGCATGAACTGCCACAAACTTCTGCAAAGGATTGCGGTTCTTGAAACAAAGTTACTTACTGGACTTCCAAAACAGGCGGAACACACAGCAGACGGTCATCACGGACCCCCTCAGCATACAGCTGGTGAGTCCTCTGAATCTCAAAAGTTTATACAAAGTGTAGAGGAAAAAGCCGAAACAGATCGACAGACAAATCGATGGCACAAACAGGGAGCGAGACCCAAAGGCAATCGAGACATCAGATTATCACGAGTATCTCGTATTGCTGCCGTAGCATCCTCTACCCCAGATACGGCTATGACAAGACTTGTAAACACTGGCATTCTACCACTCCCAATACATCTTGAGAACAGATTTGAACCATTAATGAATGTGGGTGAGGAATCCGCAAATGTGACTAAACACGGATCGAATCAGCCAGCAGCTAACATCGCTACTAACAGGCGCTCAAGGTCGAGCAGACAGCGGCTTTCAGCTCAGAGCGCAGCCGAGCCCAGGACTCTGATAGTGGGCGAGTCTATTATCAGAAACATCAGTTGCAGGACTACAACTACATACTGCCGTCCTCAAGCAAATGTCTCTGATGTGAACAAAGAACTTCGGAACATTCTGATGAAGCACAAGACTGCAAATCGAGTCATCATCCATGTGGGGAAGAATGATATTCGGAAGGAGCAGTCAGAACTCCTTAAGAAGGATTTCAGTGAACTCTTTGAAACGCTTCAAAGTCTTGAAGTTCAGTCGTTCATCAGTGGACCACTCCCAGCAAGGGGAACTAACATGTTTTCACGGTTGCTTGGGCTGAATACATGGCTACAAAGAACCTGCAGTATAAAAGGAGTCAACTTCATCGAAAACTTCAATCTTTTCTGGGGCCACAGACAACTGTTTAAACTAGATGGCCTCCACCCAAACAGACTCGGTGCAAGAGTGCTTAAGGACAATATCTATTTCTCCCTCCGTCATCCGTCAGCGGTGTGTGCCAATCTACTCGGCCTGAATGGCTCACACACACCTGGACAGTATATGAGTGACCACAGGACTACATGTCAGCTTCTGAGTCAACATGTGGTTGACACATCCCACAAGGACACTGATAACACCACGCAGCCACAACAAGCACTGCTCATGGACATCCCAGCTGAGCCCTGCCCACAGAGCTCATCACATGCAGACTGTGACGTACTACAACAGCTCCAAGACTCAGCACCCAAGGACGACTTTCTGGAAAACAGCCAGGGAAGCCAGAACGACATCTCACAGCCAGCGGAAACACCAGAGCCAGAGCCCTGCTCACCAGATACACTATCACTCTCCCCAGAATCTCCACTTCTAAGCTTCTCACAGAAAATGGAGGAACTGGTGTATGCTGGGACCAAACTCTCCCACTCTTTCGCTTCAAGTCCCCAGATATCAACTAAAAAACGGCGGGCACCACAACCACCAAAGACTGCAGGCCCAGCTCACCCTCCTCCTCCTGCGAGAGCTCTCCGGCCGCTGCCACAACGTCAGGGCCCAAACCCCTCTCCATCTGGTGTAGCTGAACCAAAAACAACTGATAACAGCTCTCAGTGATGTGTGTCGGGTCCCCGCTATATTAGCAGCAACATTCACAAATGTTTACAGAACAAGCGGGAACCCAGTGTGCCTGTAGCCTCCTCTATTTCTGTTTTATTAAGCAATAGAAAGTCTAAGGCCTTCTCAAGCCGTACGGCTGACCCATCTAACCTGCGGCCTATAATGCATCAATCTAAGATTGCTGTAGAGACAAAATGTAATTCCATCAAGTTAGCATTTTTAAACATTCGCTCACTTAAAAATAAATCATTTCTGATCAACGATTTAATAACCACAAACAACCTGGATTTTATGTTTTTAAATGAAACATGGTTAGAAGACAGCTGCAGTTCAACAGTCCTCACTGAAACAGCCCCTCCTAACTTTAATTTTATAAGTGTCTGCAGGACTGTTAGGAGAGGTGGAGGTGTAGCTGCTCTGTTTAAAGATGTTTATCAGTGCAAGCAAATGTCATTTGGTCAATATTCATCTTTTGAATACCTAGGTATTGTGCTGAAAGGTGCTCCACACACCCTGTTTATCATTATTTACAGGCCTCCAAAATATTCTCCAGCCTTTGTTGATGATTTCACTGAACTGTTATCAATGATTTCCTCAGAGTTTGACTGTTTTGCTATTGCAGGGGATTTTAATATTCACATAGATAATGCAGAAATCAAAACTACAAAAGAAATTATAACTGTTTTAAACACTTTTGACCTGAGTCAGCATGTGCACGGACCAACACACAATCGTGGACACACTCTAGATTTACTCATCAGTAGAGGTCTAAACATCTCATCCATTGTAATTAAGGATGTAGCACTATCTGATCACTTCTGTATTTTCTTTGATATATTGATCTCGGTCACCACTGAATCTAGATCTGTCTCTATCAGAAAGAGATGCATTAACGACAGCACTAGTGCGCTATTTATGAAGGCAATATCATTAACACCAAGCATTTCTGCAGACTCTGTTGATCTTCTCCTGGAGTCTTTTAACTCAAAAATTAAGAATGTTATTGATCATATTGCCCCGATAAAGGTCAGCAAGAAGACGGGGAAACAGAAATCAATTTGGAGAAAACCAACAGCAGTTCAGAGCATGAAAAGACAATGCAGAAAAGCTGAGCGGATGTGGCGGAAGACGAAACTCGAAATTCACTATAGCATCTATAAAGACAGCCTTCATGCTTTCAATGTGGAACTAGCCACAGCTAGACAGACTTTCTTTTCAAACCTTATAAACAGTAACTTAAACAACACCCGCACTCTTTTTGCGACTGTTGAGAGACTGACAAACCCCCCAAGTCAGATTCCCAGTGAAATGCTCTCCGACAGCAAATGCAATGAGTTTGCTTCCTTCTTTTCTGAGAAGATCAATAATATCAGAAAGGAGATTGGCACATCCTCAAGTTATGCAGAGGTCACACAGATTCGACCGCAATTTCAAAAAGAAGTGACTATGTGTGTTTTTAAAGAAACTGATAACAAAATTTTGGAAGAAATAGTACAGCACCTTAAATCTTCAACCTGCTATCTTGACACACTTCCCACATCCTTTTTCAAAAATGTGCTTAACTGTTTAGAAGCTGATCTCTTAGAAGTGGTGAACGCCTCACTTCTTTCTGGGACTTTTCCAAACTCCCTTAAAACTGCAGTTGTTAAGTCCCTTCTGAAAAAGCTCAATCTTGATGAACACCATGTTGAGCAACTATAGACCCATATCAAATCTTCCTTTCATAGGTAAGATAATTGAAAAGGTAGTTTCTAATCAGCTGAACAACTACTTAAAGTCAAATGGATACCTGGACAATTTTCAATCTGGTTTCCGAGCACATCACAGCACAGAGACAGCACTCGTTAAGATAATAAATGATATTCGCGTCAATTCTGATTCTGGCAAAATATCAGTGCTGGTACTACTAGATCTTAGTGCTGCGTTTGACACTGTCGATCATAACATACTTCTAGAGAGACTGGAAAACTGGGTCGGGCTTTCTGGGATGGCACTCAAATGGTTCAGATCATACTTAGAAGGGAGAGGTTATTATGTGAGTATAGGAGAGCATAAGTCTAAGTGGACGGCCATGACATGTGGAGTCCGTGACATGTGGAGTCCCACAAGGCTCAATTCTTGCACCGCTCTTGTTTAACCTGTATATGCTCCCACTAAGTCAGATAATGAGGAAGAACCAAATTGCCTATCACAGCTATGCTGATGATACCCAGATTTACCTAGCCTTATCTCCAAATGACTACAGCCCCATTGACTCCCTCTGCCAATGCATTGATGAAATTAACAGTTGGATGTGCCAGAACTTTCTTCAGTTAAACAAGGAGAAAACTGAAATCATTGCATTTGGAAACAAAGATGAAGTTCTCAAGGTGAATGCATACCTTGACTCTAGGGGTCAAACAACTAAAAATCAAGTCAGAAATCTTGGGGTGATTCTGGAGACAGACCTTAGTTTCAGTAGTCATGTCAAAGCAGTAACTAAATCAGCATACTATCACCTCAAAAATATTGCACGAATTAGATGTTTTGTTTCCAATCAAGACTTGGAGAAACTTGTTCATGCCTTTATCACCAGCAGGGTGGATTACTGTAATGGTCTCCTCACCGGCCTTCCCAAGAAGACCATTAGACAGCTGCAGCTCATCCAGAACACTGCTGCCAGGATTCTGACTAGAACCAGAAAATCTGAGCATATCACACCAGTCCTCAAGTCCTTACACTGGCTTCCAGTTACATTTAGGATTGATTTTAAAGTACTTTTACTCGTTTATAAGTCACTCAATGGCCTAGGACCTAAATATATTGCTGATATGCTCACTGAATATAAACCAAACAGACCACTCAGATCATTAGGATCGAGTCAGTTAGAAATACCAAGGGTTCACACAAAACAAGGGGAGTCTGCTTTTAGCTATTATGCGGCCCGCAGTTGGAACCAGCTTCCAGAAGAGATCAGATGTGCTAAAACATTAGCCACATTTAAATCAAGACTCAAAACTCATCTGTTTAACTGTGCATTTGTTGAATGAGCACTGTGCTATATGTCCGAACTGACTGCAATACATTTTATGTATAATCATTTTCTTTAAATTTATTTTAAATCATTTTCTATATCATTTTAAAATTCTTTGTTTTTATTATTTTTATTTCCATGTTTTTATTGATTTTAATGTCTATTTCACTTTCTTTTATGTAAAGCACTTTGAATTACCACTGTGTATGAAATGTGCTATATAAATAAACTTGCCTTGCCTTGCCTTGAAGAGGCGTTGGAGCGTTGTACTAGGGAGCAGCTACTGAAGATTGCGGAGCACTTCTCTGTAGTGGTAGGTGACAAACGCCTTAAAGAGAACACTAAGGTAGTTTTGAAGTCTGAGTTGAGGGAGAAGGGTGTGTTGGCTGTAGATGTGAAAGATGATTCTGCTGGTGTACTTATCCAGACTCAGGGCTTAATGTTTGAGCAACAAAAGGAACTGTTGTTGATTCAGCTTGAGCATGACAAATGTAAACATGAGTTGCAAATTAAAAAGCAGATTGAGGTGGAGAGGATTCGGCAAGAAATAGAGCAGGCCAAATTAGATCTGGAAGGGCACCGCTTATCTTTGGCAAATGATAGTAAGGGGTCCAGTGAAGATCAGAGTAGGCAGTTGTCTAGAGCTATGTGTTCCTTTGATATTAATAATTTAAGACTACTGCCACAGTTTAATGAAAAGGACCCGGATACTTTTTTTTGTATTATTTGAGCGTGTTGCTAAAGCTAGAGGTTGGCCTGATGCAGATTGTGCTTTGATGCTTCAGTGTGTGTTGACAGGACGAGCGCAGGAAGCTTATTCATCCTTGAGCACAGAAGATAGCTCTAGCTTTATAAAAATTAAGTCTGCTGTGTTAAACCCAGCTGTCAGGGAACGTTCTCAGAACTTTGGCTAACATTCCGTACAGGTTTGGTTGATGTTTTAGAGAAAACATTTGAATGTAATGTTCAAAAAATGTTTCTCATTTCAGATAATGTTCCTATAATGTTAAGTGTAAACAAAGCTGGAACATTTTACCTGCAACATTTTAAGGATGTTTTGTGGATGTTGTTCAGGTAACAGATTATACAATGTTCTCAGTAAAACATTGTTACAATGTTTCAAGATAACAAAGAAAGAACATTTTCTCAGCCACATTAGCAAAACATTATAAGAACAGTTTCACAATTTTAGTTGAATTACTGAAATAAATGAACTTTTCCACCACATTCTAATTTATTGAGATGCACCTGTACATGTGGCAGAGATGTACCGTAAAAATCAATTAAAGACGTAATCAAACAGACGATGAACACTAACAGCAATGATTATAAGTTGTAATCAAACTTTTCTCAGAATTGTGAGATAAAAAGTTGCAATTGTCAAATTCTGACAGGAAAAATGTCAGCTCACAATTCTGACATTTTCTTGCAACTGTGTGTTTATACATTACAATTCTGAGGAAAGGAAGAAAATTGAGAATTATATCAGGGTGTCTACAGACCTTTTTAATACCACCTTTCGTGAAATTTAAGACTAAACCTGTGATGGAAATACACATTATATTACATGCATGTGTGATATTTAATGTTAAAAGAAAACAAAATATCCTCCTGAACCCCAAGCATAGCATTTTGTTCACTGTAATGAACAAAGACTTACAGCATGTAAATCACCTTTTATTTCCTCTCTCTCTCTCAAAATCACTTATACAGAAATACTAACTTCAAACATAACTCACACACACACACAAAAAAAAAATAACTAACAAATATACATCATGTAAGATAAAGCATTACATTTTACAAATAAAATTTTTTAATATGAGAGATGTTTTTGTACATTTCTTGTTTCTAGTAACTGAAGTCAGTGAGCCATAAAATATATTAAGTTCTTTACAAAAAAAGAGGGACTAATAGACGTAATTTTTGTTTATGTATATGAAACTTCCCAAGAAGAATGATCACCTTTAAAGTGTTGTCAGCTACCTCTGATCCAGTAAAAGTAACACTTTTTGTTTGAGCATCAGTAACTCAGTGGTTGTTTGTGCTAGATCTCTCAAACTTTGATATATCGTAGCCCATTTGTCTACTACAAATAAAACTTACTTGCATGTGTACTGCATAATCCCAGATTGTGTGCGTTAATGTCAAATACAAAGAGTTCCGTTGTTACAACCTACCCCTCTGCTGGGGTGAGTTGTAACACAGGCTGGGGATAGATGTAACAGTGTGAAGTAATTTGCTGAAATAAGACCCACACTTCCAGTTTATGTAAAAACTTGATTGAAGAACAAAGAATAATCAGTTCTGAATAAAGTGAATCATTTAAAAAGTGACAAAATCAATATACTGTATTGAGTGTATTCCTTTTAGGACTTTAAATTTATCACAGAAACAAACTGTGTGTGTGTGTGTGTGCGCTGCAGTCACTAGCTGTGTTGCCATCTACCTACTTTATGTGAATTTGGAATGTCATATGAAAAAAAAAATGCTGGATGGAAATGTCAAGATGTGCATAGATTCTTAACGTGCACAAAAAAACAAATGTATATGCTCATTTGAGGCGGATAGTGTTTTTATCCAGTAAGAAGATAAACACATAAACTATGATGGAAACACATTTTATATAAATCCCTTGATGTGCAACAAAAACCTCACATGACATTGCCTCAACAGAGGACGTGACTGGATAACTGGACTCATTGGAATCATAAGGAGTTGGTTGTAACATTTTTAATGAACTGTTACAACTATCCCCACCCCAAGCAGTCATAACATAGTTAACTGTTTTATAATTTGGGTTTTAAGTTAGCATGAATGCAAAGTATCAAATTAAACTAAACAGCTACTTTAAATTTTCTAAGTCAAATAATTGTATCTACAACATAATGATTACTAGGCAAAAAATAATCTTAATGAAAAAAAATGGAAAGAAAAAAATATCTATAATGTTGCTCACATTCACATTCACATGCCACTTCTCCTGTAACATTAAAAATGTGAATGGAGTGTATGATATTGATGACATCACCACAGCTCCTTTCTGACTTGTCAGACTGACAGTGTTTCAACTAACCCCATGTTACAACACTCCCCGGTCTCCCTTAACCCTCTGGGGTCTGAGGTAATTTTGGGGCCCTTGAGATGTGTTGACATGCCCTGATATTTGTGTTTATTTCAGCTACTTATAATATACTATTGACCAACATGTATTTTTTTTGTATTCAGCACAAACTATGCTACCATAATATGTGACCAAGGTGGATGTACATGTTTGCATTTGTTAGAAAAAAAATATTATGCGTGGTTAGAAAGTTTTGGGGAAAAAAATGTAGCTGAAATAAGGCATAAAAGCCACACTAAATCGTCCTGAATAAGACTTTTGTGTAATCCGTTTTCTAGGCTAGAATATTTACTTCACAATTATGTGAAAATCATTCAGCTTACTCATTCACAGAAAACAATATATTGATTTAAATTTTTAAAGACATGTTTTGTGATAGAAAGCGTATATGCGAGGGAGTGGTAATGTCCTTGAATATTAAGTGGTTCTCACCTGAGAGACAAAGGGCCCTCCCCTAAAGCTGCTAATGGCCCATCAGTGTGACTGTGACTGAGGCAGGTAAGACAGAGAGTGTGAGGAGACTGAAAAAAATGGGGTTTTTAAATTATTTGTATTTTATTTACAACACAGTATAATCAAAGCATACATAATGAAGGTCAAAGACACATTATTGTGCACACTGATCTAACCACAGAGATGTGAACAGACTTTGAGTCATTCCTGCAACAGATTCTGTTCAACAACATTTACTTATTTCCATGGATTCAAGAAGAAAAAAACATAATCAGTAGTCAAGGATCTTGTTTTACCATAGAATATCAGTGTAGTTGACCATCTTCCAAGATGGCGCCGCTGTGTTCGGACGCCGTTCGGGTCGCTCCACTGAGATTTTGCTTAAACTTACTTTTTTACCTACTTTTACTTTCTCTTTTTACACATTTCACGTCGGCACTGATCACCTACTACATAGAAACACTTTTGGACATTGGAAACCGCTACACCAACCTGCTTCAGGACACCTTATCCACGAATCCTGCGTGGCCTCTGGAGATTCTTCGGAACGCGGAGACGAACAATAAGTGAAGTGAAGTGAAGTGAAGTGACATACTGCCAAGTACGGTGACCCATACTCGGAATTTGTGCTCTGCATTTAACCCATCCAACGTGCACACACACAGCAGTAAACACACACACACCGTGAACACACACCCGGAGCAGTGGGCATTTATGCTGCGGCGCCCGGGGAGCAGTTGGGGGTTCGGTGCCTTGCTCAAGGGCACCTCAGTCGTGGTATTGAGGGTGGAGAGAGCGCTGGACATTCACTCCCCCCACCTACAATTCCTGCTGGCCCGAGACTCGAACCCGCAACCTTTGGATTACGAGTCCTACTCTCTAACCATTAGGCCACGACTTCCCCCAAATAACAATAACCCCCCGAGGCGACGAATCAAGAAACACCGCGGGAAGCGCGCTGGAATTCGAGTCAGACTCAGGAAAAGGGCTCACAGTCCTCCGCTTCCAAGCATTCTCCTCGCTAATGTCCAATCCTTGGAGAATAAGATGGACGATCTTAGAGCCAGGATTAGTTTCCAACGGGACATTAGGGACTGTAACATCCTTTGTTTGTCAGAAACGTGGCTTTCGTCCTCGGTCCCGGACACTGCTGTAATGCCGAGTGATAACTTCTCTGTTTTTCGGACGGACAGAACAGCAGAGGCCGGTAAATCCAGGGGTGGAGGAGTATGTTTCATGATCAACAAGAAATGGTGTGACCCCAGGAATATCTCCATTCTGTCGCGTTCCTGCTCGCCTCATCTGGAACATCTTTCCATTATTTGCCGCCCATTTTATCTGCCCCGGGAGTTTTCATCGATCATTGTTACTGCTGTGTACATTCCACCACAGACGGACACCGGCTTGGCTTTGTCTAAACTTCACGATGTGCTCGGCGGCTACATCAACAAACATCCTGACGCTGCCTTCATCATCGCGGGGGACTTTAACAAAGCCAACCTCAGACAGGTCATGCCGAACATGTATCCTGTCCTACTAGAGGACCGAACACACTGGATCATTGCTACACTCAGTTCAAGGATGCCTACAAAGCCCGCTCACTACCGGCTTTTGGCAAATCGGACCATGCCACCATCTTTCTAACACCGGAATACAAACAAAGGCTCGTTCAGGAACCTCCGGTGCAGAGAGTAGTGACGCGCTGGTCCTCCCACTCAGAGGCTATGCTGCAGGCGGCGCTTGATGACGTCGACTGGGACATGTTCCGGGCGAGTTCTTCTGACGTCAGCGAGTTCACGGATGTAGCATTAAGTTTTGTAACGCTAACCGAGCAAGCTACAGAAACAATAACGATAAGGACATTCTCCAATCAGAAACCGTGGGTGGACAGAACAATCCGTGCCGCGGTTAACACACGCACTGCCGCTTACAATGAGGCTCTTCTGTCTGGGAATACGAGCGAGTACAAAGCATCGTGCTATGCTCTCCGACGCGCAGTAAGAGCCGCCAAACACAGATACAGAGAGAGAATTGAGTCTCATTTCCAGCTCAACGACTCTCGACGGATGTGGCAGGGACTGAGGACCATCTGTGACTTCGGAAACAAATCTCCCGCGGAGGTGAGAGCAGATCCGTTACTGGCCGACGAGTTAAACATCTTCTACAGCCGCTTCGATGGCAACGGCGCGTTTCTGATTCATCATGTGACAATATACTCTCATATTACTTTTATTGTTTTATATAGAGCATGAAAACAACATCGTGCCGTAAGAAATTGAAATACAATGAATTGTCCATCATATTCAAACACTGTAGTCTGGAATTACAGTTTGGGAGAAAAACAACTATGATTTTGCAGTCATATAGTCTAGTATGCTGTGAACTACAAAAGGATGTACTTTGTACCATTAAAAAAAGGATATTTTAAATCTGAGAAACTAATTGTTATTGTTTAGCAACATTAAACATTCTTAGATGCGTAGCATTCATCATGTTGTCGTTTGGGGAAAACCCAACTAAACGCGTTCAGGTTTGTCACAATAACACGCTAACTAATGCAAAAAAGAAGCATTTACTTACTTATCAGATCGATCGATGTATTCTGGAAGAACTCTTGGCTCTCATTCTGAGGTAAATCCAGCCTTTACTCAGCGCGTCTTCTTCCAGAAACGAACAGCAGCAGAGATGAACGGAGTCTCGTGACTGTGTGTTTGTTGTTGGGCGTCTCCAAGCGCGCGCGCGCGTCACGTGGTTATTTACATGTGAACACGAGGGGGCGGGATCTCATTAGAAATAATGAGTTAGACTGGACAGACTGAACATCGTGTCGGTTTCATACTGATTACTTTATCACAGAACATTTGTTTTCGACAACACTTCAGTTGAAAGCAGACACTTTAGGCTTTCTATAGATATAACTCTCATCTTTCTGTGTTGAGTATTTGCTGAGTTACACTTCATTTTAGTGACGCGTTACTATAAATATATCGCGGAGAAGGAGAAGACAGACAGCGCACCCTGTTTGTTTTCTTTTTTCCCCAAAACCACAAAGTTTTGTTGTAATCGTGAGTGTACTCAAAAAAAGTAGACACTTAACAGTTTCGATTGATGTATAACACTTATTTGTGTGACCAAAATCAACAGAGCATTTTTAGTGTCTTTTGTACTTATCTTAAAAAAAACCGAGTTCGTATCGCCGGCGATACAGCCAACCCCAAAGGGTTAAACACATTTGCAACAGTTCAGAACTGCAGCCAAATGCCAGACTTTTTCTTCCTTTTGTAATCAGCTGACTTCTGCTGACCACTCAAGGCAGAAGCCATTTTAATGCATCTTTGATGAATTTGATCACAAAAATGGTTTTCTGTAGTGTGTTTTGGGACACGTTCCATTAGGATTTATTGGTTTTAACAAGCCACCAATAGGAGACCAATTACCAGTAGAGACCAACAGGAACCATTACGGTTTCCATTAAAACCAATCGAATTACCATTATAACCAGTAAAACCATTACAAATTCTATGATGATTTCTATTGGTTTTTTTCAAATATCCTCAAAATATTGTGAGCTTTTGTTAACACATATCATGAGATTTTGTCATCTCAGGCAATAATATCCTCAAAACATTTTATAATGTTGTTTTGACTCCTTTGTAATTGTGCCAATGATTTATAAAAGATCATTCTACATTCTGTTCAACATCCCTAAAACATCCTCAAAATGTTTCAGGCAAAATGTTCTACTTTTGTTAAAACATCACTTAACAGGTATGTTTTATTAAAAACATTTTGTCGTCTTAGTCCTCACAATGTCCTTAAAACATTTTACAAATGTTGCTTTGATAATGTTCCTCCTTTGTTATTATGGAACTGTCATGGTGCACACAGCAGGGAGGACACAGGAAACACGGAAACGAGGATGTAACTCAAAAACATACTTTACTAGGACATCAGGGCAGGACAAGGCAAGGCAGACACTGACAGGAACACCGGGGAGTAACGAGTAGACCAGACGAAATGGCACAACACAGACAGGACTATAAATACACAGGTAAATTAACGAACACGGCTGGACACGAATAAACTACTAATTACATGAAACGAGAACAGGAAACAAACCAAATATGGGCACAAGAGGCAGGAACATATGACAGACACACAACAGTTCCCTTACAGGAACATTGTGCCAATGTTTTATAAATGATCATTGTACAACCTTTTATCTCAACAACATCCTCAAAACATGCTCAAAATGTTGCATGTGTAATGTTCTAGCTTTGTTAACACGTCACATTACAAGAAAGTTTTTTTCAAGAATATTTTGTCATCTCAGGCCTCAGTGATATCCTCATAACATTTTCTTAATGTGGCTGAGAGAATATTCTTCCTCTATTATTATGGAACATTGTGCCAATATTTTATTGCGAACATTGTATAATCTGTTTTCTCAACAACATACTCAAAATGTTGCCAGTAAAATGTTCTAAACTGAACCAAATTGGGTTCTTTGACTTTTAACAATAGCAGAACCCTTTTTGGTTCTAAATAGAACTTTTTTTTAATAAGGTTCGGTAAAGAACTGTGCTTTGACAAGTTTTATAAGACCTGGTGTTACAATTTATTTCCAATTAATATCAGTAAATATATTTAAATTATTAACATTTGTATTTACATTATTTTATATATTATTTATTAATATTAATTTTCACCCCTATATCTACCTGATTTTATAATATCTTGTGGCTTATATTTAGGTTTTACATAAATAAATAAACAAACAGCTGTAACGGGGACGCTGAGGCAGAAGTTGAATCCATTTGCGGATGTTTATTAAGAAAAGCAGAGTACACAAAACAGGCAGGAGGTCGGTGTCAGAAGGCAGTCTAAGGCAGATGCAACATAAACGTATTCCAGGCAGCGGTGAGATAAAGCAGGCAGAGGGTCAATACCGGGTGATCAGTCCAAATAAACAAACGTAGCAAGAAGGGGAAATCTAGAGAGCAAAAGACAAAGGCAGGCAAAAGGGGTCAAACCATAAAGCAGTCCTCACTGGCAAACAATCCAAAAGGGGCGATCCGTAAACTCGATAATCCAGAGGCAAAACAAGACGGCAACAGGTAATCAGACAGGGTATATGAAAAACGCTCGGTAAGGCAGGTGAAACTGGCAATACTTCGCAAGGTGGAAGCACATGGTGATCGCTTTTAAAGTACCAAACAGGAAGTGGAAGTAGAAGCAGCAGAGGGAGCATGCAGTCAGTATTCAGGTGAGGGCTCCCTCTGCTGGCGTGGCGTTACAGAATCCCCCCCCCCTAGGAGCGACTCCCGGAGCTCGACGTGGCCGCCCCCGTGGTCGTGGTGCAGGTCGGTCGGGTCTGGCTCGATGAAATTCCTCGATGAGTGATGGGTCTAGGATGTCGCGGGCGGCTACCCACGATCTCTCCTCAGGTCCATATCCCTCCCAGTCCACCAAGTACTGGAGCTGACCCCCTCGCCGACGTGAGTCCAGCAACTCGTGCACCTGGTAAGCGGGAGTCCCGTCAATGTCCAAGGGTGGCGGTGGTTCTGAGGCTTCATGGCCGGGGTCAGCATCCGGGTGGACCGGTTTCAGGAGGGAGACATGGAAAGAGGGAGAGATACGATAGTTAGCAGGAAGCTTTAACTGGTAGGTAACCTCATTAATTCTACGAAGAATTTTAAAAGGACCGACGTACCTTGGGGAGAGCTTCCTGCTGGGTAGCCGCAATTTGATGTCCCGAGTGGAGAGCCAGACCCGTTGCCCAGGTTGGTAGGGAGGGTGTGGACGGCGTCGTCTGTTAGCCTGTATTTCCTGTGTCCTAACAGCCCGCTGAAGACGAACATGAGCACTGTCCCACACCCTCTCACTACGCCTTATCCAGTCATCGACCGCTGGAACCGAGGAGGGTTCGCCAGACCACGGGAACATCGGTGGTTGAAACCCCAGGACACACTGAAAGGGGGTGAGACCTGTAGACGAGTGGGTGAGCGAGTTTTGGGCGTATTCTGCCCATGGGAGGAATTCCGACCATCTATGTTGTTCACGGTTACAGTAGGTTCTCAGATATCGTCCAATCTCCTGATTCAATCTTTGCCATTGGCTTGAGGATGATATCCTGAAGTCAGACTCACGTTAATATCCAACTGTTTGCAGAATGCCCTCCATACTTGAGAAGTGAATTGGGTGCCCCTATCACTCACTATGTCTTCCGGGAGGCCATAGATGCGAAACACATTGTGGAAGAGAGCAAGAGCGGTTTCCATGGCAGAGGGCAGGCCTTTTAGGGGGATGAGACGACAGGATTTGGAGAATCGATCGATGGTTACCAGTATTGCTGTGAAGTCGTTGGAGGGTGGTAGGTCGGTGATGAAGTCGATGGATAGGTGTGACCATGGACGTTGTGGTATGGGGAGTGGGCGTAGAAGACCAGAGGGCAATTATTTGGGGGTCTTAGACTGAGCACAGAGGGAGCATGATTTCACAAATGATGTTACATCTCTGTTCATGGAGGGCCACCAGAATGTGTTCTTAGTTAAATGGAGAGTACGTGAGATACCTGGATGCCCGGAGCTTAGGGAAGAATGCACCCATTGCATCACTCGATTCCGTAGAGCACTTGGTACAAATTGCTGGTTGGGGGGACAATTTGTGGGTGGTGGTTCGTTCTGTTGCTCACGCTGAATCTCCTCCATGATATCCCAAGAGATGGGAGCCAGGATAACCGTGGGAGGAAGTATTGGTTCTGGGGATTGTTGTTCGATAGGAGGATCGTGGCGTCGTGAGAGAGCGTCCGCTTTACTATTCTGACTGCCCGGCCTGTAGGTTACCGTAAACTGAAAGCGAGTGAAGAAGAGTGCCCAGCGAGCCTGCCTTGGATTTAGACGTTTCGCTCCCTTGATGTATTCTAGGTTCTTATGGTCTGTGATTACTTGGAAGGGGTGAGTGGCACCTTCAAGCCAATGTCGCCACTCCTCAATTGCTGCTTTCATTGATAAAAGTTCCTTGTTCCCCACGTCGTAGTTACGCTCTGCCTGAGTCAGTTTCCTGGAGAAGAAAGCACATGGAAACAATTTGCCTGGCTGACCGTGTCTCTGTGACAAGACTGCCCCTATACCACAATCAGAAGCGTCCACCTCCACTATAAAGGGCAAATTTGGATCAGGATGTTTCAGGATGGGGGCCGAGGTGAATCTCTCTTTTAGGGAGACGAAAGCTTGACTGGCCGCTTCGGTCCATGCTAGTTTGGATGGTTTACCTTTTAGGAGGGATGTTAAGGGGGCTGCAATCATGCTGTAATCACGGATGAACCTCCTATAAAAGTTAGCAAACCCCAGGAACCGTTGCAACTCCTTTACTGTGGTGGGTTGTGGCCATTCGATGACTGCTTGGATTTTGGAAATGTCCATTTTAACCCCTTGATTACTGACCTCGTACCCGAGGAACGAGGTTTGACGAACGTGAAATTCACATTTCTCTGCCTTTACATACAGTTGATTCTGTAGGAGTCTTGATAGGACGGTACGTACATGATCAACGTGATCTTCCTCTGTCTTGGAATATACTAGAATATCGTCAATATAGGCGATCACATACTTGTTGAGCAGGTCCTTGAAGATCTCATTGATGAACGACTGAAACACAGCTGGAGAGTTGGCCATCCCATACGGCATCACCCGGTACTCGTAGTGCCCCCTAGTGGTGAGGAAGGCGGTTTTCCATTCATCACCCTCACGGATTCGAATGAGATTGTAAGCGCTTCGTAGGTCAAGTTTGGTGTATATGGTGGCTTCACGTAACTGTTCTAAGGCAGAGGGTACTAGAGGGAGGGGGTAACGAAATTTAACTGTGACATTATTCAGGCCTCTATAGTCTATGCAGGGTCTTAGTCCTCCGTCCTTCTTCTCGACAAAGAAAAACCCTGCTGCCGCGGGAGAAGTAGAAGGTTGGATGAATCCGGAGTCTAGAGCCTCGTTAATATATTCCTCCATGGCTTGACTTTCCTTTTGTGAAAAGGGGTAAACTTTACTTTTAGGGGGCATGGCATTCGGGAGGAGCTCAATGGCACAATCCCAGGGACGATGTGGTGGAAGTTGGGCTGCCTTGGTCTTACTGAACACTTCAGATACGTCGTGATAGCAGGATGGAATGGTAACGTCCTTGTGAGTGAGGGGACTTTCTACCGTGGTGGTGTAACAGGGTTGGGGTTTTGCGGAAAGACAGTTCTTTTGACAGAAGTCGGACCAATGTGTTAGCTCACCATGATACCAGGAGATGTCGGGGTCGTGAATCGAAAGCCAGGGGAATCCCAAGATTACCTCATGCTTGGGAGAGTCAACGACATAGAATGAAATAGATTCCTGGTGCAGCAGGCCGACCTTGAGTGTGAGTGTCTTGGTTTGATAAGTGATTCCTTCTCCGATGAGGGCGTCATCAATGGCTTTGATCTTTATGGGGGGTGTGCAAGGTTGAACGGGGATCTGGTATTCCTCCACCACAGTCCGGTTGATGATGTTTAACGCTGCTCCCGAGTCTATCAAGGCAGTAAGTTCAAGAGACAGAGTATCATTTTCTAGGGTAATGGGAAAGGTGAGAGATCGGTTGGTAAGTAAGGCAAAGTGGTTAATATTTACCCTGGTGTTGGATGGACGTTTCTGAGGGCATCCTAGACTGCGATGGCCTGTTCCCCCGCAGTAGAAACACAAGTTGTTAGTGCGACGTCTTTCCTTCTCCTCCGCTGACTATCTTGAAATGTTGATCTGCATGGGTTCCTCCCGTGGAGAAGATATGGGTGTTGGTGCTATTGCGAGTTTACGGGGGTTACTCCTTTCAGGTTTGGGTTTGGAGTGTTGTCTCATGAGGTTATCGATCTTTACCGTGAGCGAGACGAAATCATAAAAGGACAAATCCTCTTTGCGGCAAGCCAGTTCAGCCTGTAGAGCAGGATTAAGACTGTGGAAAAACATAGCTTTTAATGAGACATCATTCCATCCACTTTGAGCAGCCAGAGTTCGGAAGTTAATGGCATATTCCGCAGCTGTACGATCACCTTGCTGAAGTCCAATCAATTGTGTCGAAACATCCCTGCCCCCTGCGGGATATTCAAACACCTCACGGAGTTGGTCCATGAAATAGTTAACTGAGCATCTGAACCGAACGTCCGCATCCCACACTGCTGAAGCCCAATCGATGGCTCTGCCCGTTAACAGTGTCATAAGGAAAGCACACTTTGTTTCTTCGGTTTCGAATTTGTCTTTCTGGTGGTCTAAATATAACTTAACTTGACGAATAAATCCTTTACATAACTCAGCAGTACCATCGAACTTGTCAGGGAGAGCAAAGCTTACCGTTCTAGGCGTGGGAGGAGGTAGCGATCGGATGTACTGTGTTAGGTGCTCGTTGACGGACTGGAGTTTGCTGAGTTGTTCCTGATAGCTCTTTAATAATTCTCCTTGATAAGCAAATGCCGCTTGGAGGTTAGAAACGTCCGCTGGATTCATTGTAGGCGAAGTATTCTGTAACGGGGACGCTGAGGCAGAAGTTGAATCCATTTGCGGATGTTTATTAAGAAAAGCAGAGTACACAAAACAGGCAGGAGGTCGGTGTCAGAAGGCAGTCTAAGGCAGATGCAACATAAACGTATTCCAGGCAGCGGTGAGATAAAGCAGGCAGAGGGTCAATACCGGGTGATCAGTCCAAATAAACAAACGTAGCAAGAAGGGGAAATCTAGAGAGCAAAAGACAAAGGCAGGCAAAAGGGGTCCAGAGGCAAAACAAGACGGCAACAGGTAATCAGACAGGGTATATGAAAAACGCTCGGTAAGGCAGGTGAAACTGGCAATACTTCGCAAGGTGGAAGCACATGGTGATCGCTTTTAAAGTACCAAACAGGAAGTGGAAGTAGAAGCAGCAGAGGGAGCATGCAGTCAGTATTCAGGTGAGGGCTCCCTCTGCTGGCGTGGCGTTACAACAGCATATGTCAATATTTTTTTTAATGGAAAAGTGAGGGGAAAATGACAGTGCTCAAACAACTGTTATTAGCTGAAAACATTAATAAATATCAGTTGACACTGAACATAATATGGAATTAATGAAGACCAAGTTCAAGTGAAATATCTTCACAATGTCTTTATGTCCATCTTTATGTTTCTCTTTGCTGATGATGATGATGATGGTAGGTAGGATGTGACAGCTTCTGAAATGCACAGCTGAATTTAGAGTTATAATGTGTCCAATTATTTATGTAAAACAATTAGAAAAAAATGGATAGTATGTGAGACCTTTATAATGTTAAAAGAAATTTTGATATAAGGTCTTGGGATAACTTAAATGTTATTTATGACTGGGTGTTTCTGCATAAAGTAATTAAAATCATTAATGGATCATTATTTCAACATTTCTGTTAGGCCGATTTACATAGTGAAGAGAAAGTATCTTTAACTGAACAGAGCTGGTCACATACATTTTCTGTTCAACTAAAAAGAGAAAAAGACATGATTGGCATGAAACTAGTTACAATTTGAAAGGTAAAATGTATAGAAATTTTAAGAAATTAATCATTTACCTCTTAAGAGTGTGTTGAAAGTCTGTCTTGAGCGCCAGAAAACCAGTAGCAGCTTTGATAGTTACAGATTTGAAAAACAAATGGTGGGAAAAAAGAACCCTAAACTTTAAAGCAAAGAACCGTCTCAGCAGTTAAAGTATGGTTATAAAAAGAGCTGTTTCTAGGTGTAAAGAACCTTTAAAGAACCATATTTTTTAGAGTGTAGCTTTGTAAACACAAGAACATTCCCAAACGTTTTATAAAAAAAAATATTACACCAGCTCAGGCCTCAATTACATCCTTATAACGTTTATCTAACGTGGCTGAGAGAATGTTCTTCCTTTGTTATCTTAAAACATTGTTCTAATGTTTTATTGACAATATTGTATAAACTGTTACCTCAACAACATCCTCAAAATGTTGCAGGTTAAGTTCTAGCTTTATTACTACGTCATGTTACAAGAACGTTTTTAAAAAAAACATTCCATCACTCTATGACGTTCTTATAACGTTTTCCTAATGTGTCTGAGAGAATGCTCTCCCTTTGTTGTCTTGAAACATTGTGCCAATGTTTTATTGACAACATTGTACAATCTGTTACCTCAAAAAAACATCCTCAAAATGTTGCAGGTGAAATGTTACAGCTTTATTATTACATCACATTATAAGAATGTTTTATAAAAAAACATTCCATCACCTCCGGCCTCAATGACATCCTTATAACATTCTCCTAATGTGGCTGAGGGAATGTTATTCCTTTGTTATCTTGAAACATTGTGCCAGTGTTTTATTGAAAAAATTGTATAATGTTGCCTCAACAACATCCTCAAAATATCCTCAGAATTTTGCAAATAAAATATTCTAGCTTTGTTAATACATCACATTAAAGAAACGTTTTATAAAAAATAAATCCATCACCTCCGGCCTCAATGACATCCTTACAATGCATCCGGAAAGTATTCACAGCGCTTCACTTTTTCCACATTTTGTTATGTTACGGCCTTATTCCAAAATGGATTAAATTCATTATTTTCCTAAAAATTCTCCAAACATATCCCATAATGACAACGTGAAAGAAGTTTGTTTGAAATCTTTGCAAATTTATAAAAAAATAAAAATCACATGTACATAAGTATTCACAGCCTTTGCCATGACACTCAAAATTGAGCTCAGGTGCCTCCTGTTTCCACTGATCCTCCTTGAGATGTTTCTACAACTTGATTGGAGTCCATCTGTGGTAAATTCAGTTGATTGGACATGATTTGGAAAGGCACACACCTGTCTATATAAGGTCCCACAGTTAACAGTGCATGTCAGAGCACAAACCAAGCAATGAAGTCCACGGAATTGTCTGTAGACAGGATTGCTAGAGCGGGCTGCCTGGCCAAACTGAAAGATCGGGGGAGAAGGGCCTTTTAGTCAGGGAGGTGACCAAGAACCTGATGGTCACTCTGACAGAACTCCAGCGTTTCTCTGTGGAGAGATGAGAACCTTCCAGAAGAACAACCATCTCTGCAGCACTCCACCAATCAGGCTTGTATGGTAGAGTGGCCAGACAGAAACCACTCCTCAGTGAAAGGCACATGACGGCCTGCCTGGAGTTTGCCAAAAGGCACCTGAAGGACTCTCAGACCATGAGAAACAAAATTCTCTTGTCTGATGAAACGAATGTTGAACTCTTTGGCAAGTGTCATGTCTGGAGGAAACCAGGCACCGCTCATCACCTGCCCAATACCATCCCTAAAGTGAAGCATGGTGGTGGCAGCACCATGCTGTGGGGATGTTTTTCAGCAGCAGGAACTGGGAAACTAGTCAGGATCGAGGGAAAGATGAATGCAGCAATGTACAGAGACATCCTTGATGAAAACCTGGACCTAAGACTGGGGCGACGGTTCATCTTCCAACAGGACAACGACCCTAAGCACACAGCCAAGATAACAAAGGAGTGGCTACAGGACAACTCTGTGAATTCCTTGAGTGGCCCAGCCAGAGCCCAGACTTGAACCCGATTGAACATCTCTAGAGAGATCTGAAAATGGCTGTGCACCAACAGTGCACATCCAACCTGATGGAGCTTGAGAGGTCCTGCAAAGAAGAATGGGAGAAACTGTCCAAAAATAGGTGTCGAGCTTGTAGCATCATGCTCAAAAAGACTTGAGGCTTTAATTGCTGCCAAAGGTGCTTTAACAAAGTATTGAGCAAAGGCTGTGAATACTTATGTACCTTTTTTTTTTTTTTAATTTGCAAAGATTTCAAAAACTTCTTTCACGTTGTCATTATGTGGCATTGTCTGTAGAATTGAGGAAAATAATGAATTTGATCCATTTTGGAATAAAGCTGTAACATAACAAAATGTGGAAAAAGTAAAGCACTGTGAAAACTTTCCGGATGCACTGTATAAAGTTCTCCTAATGTGGCTAAGAGAATGTCCTTCCTTTGTCATCTTGAAACAATGTGCCAATGTTTTATTGATGACATTATATAATCTGTTACCTCAACAACATCCTTAAAATGTTGCAGGTCAAATGTTCTAGCTTTGTGAATACGTCACATTACAAGAACGTTTTATAAAAATATTCCACCACCTCTAGCCTCAATGATGTTCTTATAATGTTTTGCTAATGTGGCTGAGAGAATGTTCTTTCTTTGTTATCTTGAAACATTGTTACAATGTTTTCTTGACAGCATTGTATAATCTGTTACCTCAACAACATCCTCAAAACATTCTTACAATGTTGCAGGTCAAATATTCTAGCTTTGTTATTATGTCACATTACAAGAACGTTTTATAAAAATATTCCACCACCTCAAGCCTCAATGATGTTCTTATAATGTTTTGCTAATGTGGCTGAGAGAATGTTCTTTCTTTGTTATCTTGAAACATTGTTACAATGTTTTCTTGACAGCATTGTATAATCTGTTACCTCAACAACATCCACAAAACATCCTTAAAATGTTGCAGGTAAAATGTTCCAGCTTTGTTTACACTTAACATTATAGGAACATTATCTGAAATGAGAAACATTCTTAAAACATTTTTTGAACATTACATTCAAATGTTTTCTCTAAAACATCAACCAAACGTGTACGGAATGTTAGCCAAAGTTCTGAGAACGTTCCCTGCTAGCTGGGTTGTCTCCTCAGTCCCCAGACGTTTGCAGACTGTTATAAAAAGAAGAGGGGATGCCACACAGTGGTAAACATGTGTGCAAAAAACAGATGATTTAGGCTCACATTTAACAAAAACCCACCAATTCACCAATTCAATCTCAACAAATTAGAATACTTCATAAGGCCAATAAAAAAAACTTTTTTAGTGAATTGTTGGCCTTCTGGAAAGTATGTTCTTTTACTGTATATGCACTCAATACTCCTTTTGCTTTAATTACTGCCTCAATTCGGCGTGGCAAGCCCAGGTTTCTTTGACAGTGGCCTTCAGCTCATCTGCATTGTTGGGTCTGGTGCCTCTCATCTTCCTCTTGACAATACCTCATAGATTCTATCTATCTATCTGCTGGAAAATGAAATCAGCATCTCCATAAAGCTTGTCAGCAGAAGGAAGCATGAAGTGCTCTAAAATCTCCTGGTAGATGGCTGCGTTGACTGTGGACTTCAGAAAACACAGTGGACCAACACCAGCAGATGACATGGCAGCCCAAATCATCACTGACTGTGGAAACTTCACACTGGACTTCAAGCAACATGGATTCTGTGCCTCTCCACTCTTCCTCCAGACTCTGGGACCTTGATTTACAAATGAAATGCAAAATTTACTTTCATCTGAAAAGAGGACTTTGGACCACTGGGCAACAGTCCAGTTCTTCTCCACAGCCCAGGTAAGACGCTTCTGATGTTGTTTCTCGTTCAGAAGTGGCTTGGTAGCCCTTTTCCTGAAGACGTCTGAGCGTGGTGACTCTTGATGCACTGACTCCAGCTTCAGTCCACTCCTTGTGAAGCTCACTCAAGTGTTTGAATCAGCTTTGCTTGACAGTATTCTCAAGCTTGCGGTCATCCCTGTTGCTTGTGCACCTTTTCCTACCCAAATTCTTCCTTCCAGTCAACTTTGCATTTAATATGCTTTGATACAGCACTCTGTAAACAGCCACAGCTTTCAGTAATGACCCTCTGTGACTTACCCTCTTTGTGGAGGCTGTCAATGTTCGTCTTCTGGATCATTGCAAAGTCAGCAGTCTTCCCCATTATTGTGGTCTCAAAGAACAAGAGATACTCGGAATTTATACTGTAGGGATGGTCATTAACTGAAACTCAAATGTAAATATTCTAATATTTTGAGAAACTGATTTTTGACTTTCATGAGCTGTAAGCTCTAATCCTCAAAATTAAAACAATTTTTTTTAAATGTTTTACTTTACATGTAATGAATCTAAAATATATGAACGTTTCACTTTTTGAAATAAGTTACAAGAAAAAAATTAACTTTTTCACGACATTTTAATTTATTGAGATGCACCTGTACATCAGCTTGACATAGTCACCACTGATAAGCTACTACTAAATATAATCAAAACTTAATTTTCTGCAAAGCTGCTTTGCAGCGATTTGTATCGTGAAAAGCGCTATACAAACAAACTTGAACTGAAAAATTCACACTTCAAATACAGTGCCACTTTATATCTGAAATCTGTAAGAAATGTAGTGATCCATAGACAATATAAATGATGAAAATGAGCTGTTACGTCGGAGCAATAGCCTTGTGGCCCACGTTCTGACATATGCTACAGCTGTGCACAAAGTGACCTGAGTTCAAGTCTTGGCTAAAGGTTCAGGCTTTTCAAGCCAATGTCAATGTTGTTCACAAATTTAGCCTGTAGTTGTGTTATTAATGTGTAATGGATTACGTAGCTGTGTTTTAAATTATAGAAACAATATAGATACTCATATGGGTTCATATCTATACTTTCAATAAATTAGTCTTTACATAGTTTCTGAATACTAATTAGGCTGGCTAATTTCTAAAGCTTTCCATGTCAGTATTGTTTGTGATCTTAAGATGTAATGTGTATTTGTATTCTTTCTGTTTACACTGTTGTATGCTCCTCTGTTATAGGCCGTGAGGAAGAACTCTATCATGCACACAGAGAATAGAGCTCAGTGCTGCTAACTGGGAGAGCAGCTGGAAAACTGGAGAAGAACAGTTGAACACCTATTAATACAGACGACTGTATTATTTTTCTGCAAGAACCACTCTGAGCAAACAACAGTCAGATGCTTGATTATGCACTGCACTTTACGGAGTTCTTCAACATGTGATGCTGAGCAGTTACTGCATGTAAAACTAGTAATAATTTATGTGGATGCCATTTATAAACCTGTTAGATTTTGATGTTTTATTTTTGAGATCAATAAAATTGTATGTTTTAACAATGTAATAGCTAAGCTTTTGTGTGTGTGTGTGTGTGTGTGTGTGTTTAGGATTCTGGGAACAAAAATAAAACTACCTGTTAAAAACTTAAGAATGTTAGGGGATAATGTTCTAATAATGTTGTGACTAAACATTTACAGAAGGTCATCACGTAACTTTTTTTTAGAGTGTTTTTAGAGAATGTCATCCTACCTTTTAGAAGAATCTTCTAAGAACAAAAATAGAACTACCCACTAAAAACTTTATAAGAATGTTAGGGAATACTGTTTTAACAATGTTGTCATGAATGTTTTTAGAGAATGTTATCCTATCATTTGAGAGAACATTCTGGGAACAAAAATAAAACGACCTGCTAAAAACATTTTAATAATGTTAGGGAATAATGTTCTAATAATATTATCAATAAACATTTTTAGAATGTTTTTTGGAGAACGTTACTGTAACGGAACGGGTCGGACACAGAGGTAAGTGAAATCACAAGGTGTTTATTTACAGGGTGAACAGCAAATAGCAATCGTGCGGATTCTTCGGACTTGGTGAGTGTCAATTGGTCAGGTTAAAGTAATAGGAATGTCAATCCCAATCAGTCTCTCTGTCTTGACAGCTCCTGGAGTTTGGCAGCGTCAGAGGGGCAGAGACATCCGAGGATTCAACAAAGCCACCGGGGACAGACGAGGAGGAGGACTGGAAGAGGACAAGGCAGAAGGTAAGTAAGGACAGGTAAGTTATTTGCAGGTTGATATACTCAGCTTATGGGAAGCAGAGACGGTCCATGAAGCAATCCAGATTGGAACTTTGCAGTGCTCGTCACATCACTTCAAGATCGGACGACCTAGTGAGCTGAGGGAAGTGCTTTTATGTGGCTGGTGCTAATGAGGTGCAGGTGCCGGTGATGATTGGAAACAAACAGGTGATAGTGATGAGTGACGGGGAAGACGGGCCATTCTGTGACATTACCTCCCCTCCCGGACGGCGCGTCCCGCAACGTAACAACAATAATACCGGGGAGGGGGGGTGGGCGCCCTGGAGGCTGGAGCAGCACCTGGACAGGACAGGGAAGCCTCCAGGGCGGATCAGGAGTCTTAGGAGGCCAGGGCAGGACTGGAGGCTCGGGAGACCATGGCGGATCCGGAGACTCGGGGAGCCATGGCGGATCAGGAGACTCGGGGAGCCATGGTGGACCAGGAGGCTTGGGATGCCATGGCGGGACAGGAGGCTTGGGATGCCATGGCGGGACAGGAGGCTTGGGATGCCATGGCGGGACAGGAGGCTTGGGATGCCATGGCGGGACAGGAGGCTTGGGCAGCCATGGCCATATTTTTTGGGAAGCCCAAAGGGATTCATGTGGACATGCGAAATGAGCCATAGTGGCCCTGACAAATGTCCCTAGCAAGGCCACTATGGCTACTAGGATTACAAGTATATAGCCCCCCCCCAAAATTTCTTTGGGAATGTTCCCCATAAGGGGTCTCACCGGAGGAGTGGGCTCTGTGGGGCGCTCAGAGGGAGCGGGCACTTGAGGGCGCTCTGGAGGAGCGGGCACTTGAGGGCGCTCTGGAGGAGCGGATTCTTGGAAGCGCACGGGAGGCGCGGAGCTGGATAGAACCAGCTGAGACGCAGGAGGGCGCTCTTGCAGCGCGTACACCTGAGGGCGCTCTTGCAGCGCGGACACCTGAGGGCGCTCTTGCAGCGCGGACATTAGAGGGCGCTCTTGCAGCGCAGACATTAGAGGGCGCACGGGAGGCGCGGTGCTGGACAGAACCAGCGGGAACTCAGGTGGGCTGGACGGGACCAGCGGGAACTCAGGTGGGCTGGACGGGACCAGCGGGAACTCAGGTGGGCTGGACGGGACCAGCGGGAACTCAGGTGAGCACTTGCGAGGTGCAGGAATTGGTGGGCGCAGACGAGGCGCAGGCAATGGAAGGCACTGGCGAGGAGCGGGCACTGGAGGGCGCTTGCGAGGAGCAGGCACTGGAAGGCACTGATGAGAAGAAGACATTGGAGAAAGAACGGGAGCCGAGAACTCCAGGGGAAGAGCCTCATCCATTAGCCCCTCGTTCTGCGTTGGAGGAGCCTGAGTGGGCAGTGGAATCATCCCCATCTCCCACGGCGCAACGTTCATCGCCGGTTGTGGCGGATTCCTCATCGCCGCTGACGGAACATACTTCGCCGGGGATGGCGGAATTTTCTTCATTGTGGGCGGCGGAATCATCCCCATCTCCCACGGCGCAACGTTCATCGCCGGTTGCAGCGGATTCCTCATCGCCGCTGACGGAACATACTTCGCCGTGGGTGGCGGAAACCTCCCCATCTCTAACGGCGCAACGTTCATCGCCGGTTGCGGTGGATTCCTCATCGCCGCTGACGGAACATACTTCGCCGTGGGTGGAGGAAGCAGGAGGATCGGCAACGACCCTCCGTTGCGGGCAACCAAAACCAGCCGCCTCCTCATTTTCGGTTATGGTCCGATCTTCTGTAACGGAATGGGTCGGACACAGAGGTAAGTGAAATCACAAGGTGTTTATTTACAGGGTGAACAGCAAATAGCAATCGTGCGGATTCTTCGGACTTGGTGAGTGTCAATTCGTGAGGTTAAAGTAATAGGAATGTCAATCCCAATCAGTCTCTCTGTCTTGACAGCTCCTGGAGTTTGGCAGCGTCAGAGGGGCAGAGACATCCGAGGATTCAACAAAGCCACCGGGGACAGACGAGGAGGAGGACTGGAAGAGGACAAGGCAGAAGGTAAGTAAGGACAGGTAAGTTATTTGCAGGTTGATATACTCAGCTTATGGGAAGCAGAGACGGTCCATGAAGCAATCCAGATTGGAACTTTGCAGTCACGTCACTTCAAGATCGGACGACCTAGTGAGCTGAGGGAAGTGCTTTTATGTGGCTGGTGCTAATGAGGTGCAGGTGCCGGTGATGATTGGAAACAAACAGGTGATAGTGATGAGTGACGGGGAAGACGGGCCATTCTGTGACAGTTACACTATCTTTTGAGAGAACATTCTGGGAACCAAAATAAAACTACCCGCTAAAAACATTGTAAGAATGTTAGGAAATTATGTGCTAACAATGTTATCAATAAACATTTTTAGAATGTTTTTAGAGAATGTTATCCTATCTTTTGAGAGAACGTTCTGGGAACCAAAATAAAACTACCCGCTAAAAACATTTTAAGAATGTTAGGAAATTATGTGCTAACAATGTTATCAATAAACATTTTTAGATTGTTTTTGGAGAACGTTATACTATCTTTTGAGAGAACGTTCTAGGAACCAAAATAAAACTACCCGCTAAAAACATTGATAGAACAATTAATGGTAATGTTCTTAGAACATTTTTAGAACAAAAAATTTCTAGCTGGGATGGCGCATGAGCTGGTACCAGAAGCGTATCGCCAACGTTTTAGGTCCTGGGAAAGACGCACTGGTCAAACTTATATGGAATTTGCTCGGGACGTAACTGGTCATTTTAAACGTTGGTTGGATGCGCTGGAGGTCACTACTTTTGAGCATCTGTGTGACCTTGTTGTTTTGGAGCAGTTCAAAAACATGCTTCCTGGCTACATTGCAACATATGTTAGTGAGAGTAAGTGTGTCACGGCGGCAGGTGCGGCTGCATTAGCAGATGAGTATTTGTTACTCAATAAAGGGAGTTTTAGAGAGCGTGCTATAACACGTGAGCGTTCTTGGAGAGCTGGTGCGCCAAAGTTAGAAGCAGTATCGCGAGGTAATGTTGACACTAACTGTAACTACTGTCATGAAGAGGGTCACTGGAAGGCTGATTGTCCACTGCTGCATTTTAGAAATAAAACTGTATCTAAGGTGAACCCTGTGGCAGCAGCTGCGCCGGTTGTTACGGACTGTGTGTCTGAGTTACTTACAGCGGAGCTTGAACCGGATGTCTTGGCAGCTTATGCCCCTTTTATTAGAGATGGGTTTGTGTCACTGGTAGGAAGTGAGGTTAGGGTTCCAGTAAAAATTCTGAGGGACACAGGGGCCTTTGACTCTTATACTGTGGGATCTGTGTTGTTGTTGTCAGAAGAAACTGATACGGGTGACTGCATACTAAGTCATGGCATGGATTTAACTGTTTTACCCATACCATTACATAAGTTCTGGACTGTGAACTGGTAAAAGGAGAGGTAGATGTAGGTGTGTGTCCAGCGTTGCCCATTGAGGGGATTAATTTCATTCTGGGTAACGGGCTGGCTGGTAGCCGTGTTTGGGCTGATACTACTCCCTTGCAAGTTGTTGCGTCTTGCCCAGTTAAGTCTGTTGTTGACCATATTGCCTCTGATTTACCTCCAGTTTTTTCAGCCTGTGTAAGTACACGAGCTATGAGTAAAGCTGAGTCTGAGAGGGAATCTGATGAGAGTGAAGTGGAGTTTGTGATTCCATCAATGTCAGACTTTCCACTATCTGTGTCAAAAATTAAGTTGTTATAGGAACAGCAAAGTGACTCTTCCCTTAAAGAAATGTTTGATTGTGTTGTATCTGCTAAGGAGATCAGCAGTGTATCAAGTGGGTATTTCGTACAAAATGGCTTGTTGCTTAGGAAATGGTTGATTCTGGGTACTGACTTCTTTGGGGATGTTGTCGTTCAGTTGGTGGTACCGACTAAATTTCATCCCCTTGTCTTAAAAGTCGCTCATGATGAGAGTGGGCACTTTGGTGTGAAAAAGACTTATGTTACGTCCAGAGCCGTAAGGTTCTGTTTGTGTGTTCAGCTGTGCTGTCTCTCTTCATAGGAGAAATGGTTCCACCTGATACAGATAATCAATTGCCTGATGTGATTGGATGCTGGGAGTATTTAAACTGCAAACACCATCAGAGCTGTGTTGGTGGTGGCTTGACTGTGTGCAGCAGCAGCAATGAGGTCCCATCTTCAACCCCAGATCTGAGACTTTGTTGAAGCCAGTAGTGAACCGTGTATCTCTACCTTTTATTGTGTGTACTACTTAGTGAAGTAGTTTTCTCTTTTTAGTCTCTTTCTATTTCAATCCCTGATTGAGACTTTAAAGGCAGAAGTGAGTGTTACCTTTAATAGTTAATCATTGTTTGACTTAATGGATCATTTACTCTTGGTTTATTTGAACAGTTACTTATCTTGGTAAATGTGTTGGCCAAGGACAAGCAAGACCTATCGAAGCCAAGATAGCTGCCATTGTTGAGTTTCCCAAGCCCACTAATAAACATGAGTTGCGCCGTTTTTCAGGAATGAGTGGCTACTACCGCAGCTTTTGCAAGAATTTTGCTGCTATTGTTTCTCCTCTCACTGATCTTTTGAGTGCATCCAGGAAGTTTGTGTGGACTTCAGAGTGCATGGATTCATTCAATGCTGCCAAAGATCTTCTCTGTACTGCACCTGTTCTCTCTGCTCCTAATTTCTCACGGCCTTTCAAACTACAGGTGGATGCCAGCGCTGCAGGAGCCGGAGCAGTCTTGATTCAGGAGGATGGCGCAGGAATTGACCATCCTGTATCTTTTTTCTCAAAGAAATTCACTAAGTGTCAGCGAAATTACAGTGTAATTGAGAAGGAAGCTTTAGCTCTGTTACTATCCCTTCAAAATTTTGAAGTTTATCTGGGTGGAAGTGATAGCCCCATTTTGGTTTACACTGACCATAATCCATTGGTGTTCTTAACTCGCATGTCTAACACTAATCAACGTTTAATGCGGTGGTCTTTAATTGTGCATGAATACCATCTTGACATCCGGCACAAGAAAGGAAGTGACAACATCATTGCCGATGCCCTGTCTAGAACTCATTCTTTAGACAGTTAATATGTTTTGATTAGTGAATTAGTATGTTGACTTATAACCAGTGGGTGGTTATAGTCTTTGGTGGCGGGGGTGTTACGTCCAGAGCCGTAAGGTTCTGTTTGTGTGTTCAGCTGTGCTGTCTCTCTTCATAGGAGAAATGGTTCCACCTGATACAGATAATCAATGGCCTGCTGTGATTGGATGCTGGGAGTATTTAAACCGCAAACACTATCAGAGCTGTGTTGGTGGTGGCTTGACTGTGTGCAGCAGCAGCAATGAGGTCCCATCTTCAACCCCAGATCTGAGACTTTGTTGAAGCCAGTAGTGAACCGTGTATCTCTACCTTTTATTGTGTGTACTACTTAGTGAAGTAGTTTTCTCTTTTTAGTCTCTTTCTATTTCAATCCCTGATTGAGACTTTAAAGGCAGAAGTGAGTGTTACCTTTAATAGTTAATCATTGTTTGACTTAATGGATCATTTTCTCTTGGTTTATTTGAAGTTTGTTGTTTAATTATTTCTTTATTTTGTGAGGTTAGTAGGGAGGTGGGTGCCATTTATTTTGAATCATATTTTTTTTTTCTCCTGTTTATTCTAGCAAGGGAGTAAGCTTATTTTGTTGTACTTTGGTTTTCTTTTTTTTTTTTTTTGTTTAGGTAGTATGATTAATGAGGAGTAAGCTTGATTATGTTTGTTATTTTGGCTATACCCTCTTCTGAACTTGATACCTCTTTTTCTTTTGCCTAATTTGTAAATAAAACTACTTTCTTGAATGAGATCACTATGTGGTTATTGTGAAACAACTCTGGGTCTGGAGATGGGGTGGCTTCATGCTGTTGCACATTCATTTCACCACCATCCATTTTTTTTACTGTTTCATTCCTCCCCTAGACCAATCAGGAAATCGTAACACTTATGTTAAAGTTTTGAAGCATTTCTTTTGGCCACGGTTGAAAAAAGATGTTGCAGTATACATTAAGACCTGTCATGTGTGTCAGTTAAAGGGAAAGCCCAATCAGTCTGTTAAACCTGCTCTATTACAACCCATTTTGGTGAGGAATGAACCATTTGAGTACCTGATTGTGGACTGTGTGGGTCCGTTACCATGCTGTAAATACCTGCTGTCTGTGATGTGTCAGAATACTCTGTATCCTGCTGTGTATCCATTGAGGGCAATTACCACTAAGGCGGTAGTGAAAGCTCTAAGTCAGTTTATTTCGGTCTTTGGCATTCCGAAGGTCATCCAGAGCGATCAGGGGTCCAATTTCTCTTCGCACATGTTTGGTCAAATTTTGAAATTGTTGCGTGTCCGTCATAACCAGTCATCAGCCTATCATGCACCGAATCAGGGGGCCTTGGAAAGATTCCATCAGACTTTGAAGTCTCTCCTACGTGCATATTGCACAGAGCTGGACAGAGACTGGGAGGAGGGTCTTCCCTGGCTTATGTTGGCTGCAAGAGAAGCTGTGCAGGAAAGTATAGGTTTTAGTCCTAATGACTTGGTTTTTGGACACAAAGTGTGTGGACCTTTGCTGTTTTAAAGGATGGCCTGGTGGAGGCGGAACCGCCCAGAAATTTGGTTGATTTTGTCAATGGCTTTAAACATCGTTTGTTTGTAGCAGGTGAAATGGCGAGGGAGAAATTGCAAGTGTCACAGAGTAAGATGAAAAATATCTATGATCGCCGTGCGGAGCATCAAGAGTTTAGTCCAGGAGATCAAGTGCTTTCACTGATGCCTGTTGTGAGCTCGCCATTTCAGGCTAAATATGCTGGTCCTTATACAGTTGTTGAGAGAAGGTCTGACCTGAATTACATAATTGCAACACCAGAATGGAAAAAGTGAACACAGTTATGTCATGTCAACCTTCTCAAACCATATTATAAACGTGAGGCTGAGGTAAGCCAGACAGTAAGAGAAAAGGGGCATCCGGTTCTGCTTGTGAGTCATATGGTCATCTAAAAAATTCTGAGACACTTTGTAACCTTGGTAGTTTGTTGTTGCATTTGACTGAATCTAAGCGTGGGGAGTTGTCTGATCTGATACAGAAATATCCATGTTTGTTTGACGATGTTCCTACACGCACAAATTGGATCGAACATGATGTTGATGTTGGAGATGCACAACCAATTAAACAGTGTTTTTACCGCATGTCTCCAGAGAAACTTAAACATCTAGACTCTGAAGTTGCTTACATGCTGGAAAATAATATTGCAGTCCCGTCACCTTCTAGTTGGTCTTCACCGTGTATTTTGGTTCCATAGGCTGATAAATTGCCTAGATTTTGCACAGACTTCAGAAAGGTAAACTCCGTCACTAAACCAGATTCCTTTCCGTTGCCACATATGGACGACTGTATAGATCAGGTTGGTTCTGCCAAATTTGTTAGCAAGTTTGACTTGCTTAAAGGATATTGGCAGGTTCCGCTGTCTGCGCGTGCTCAGGAGGTGTCGGCATTTGTTACACCATCTGGACTCTATTCTTATAGAGTCATGCCGTTTGGTTTGAGGAACGCTCCAGCGACATTCCAACGATTGATGAATCGCGTTGTGTCAGGTCTAGAAGGTTGTTCCGTTTACCTAGATGATCTGGTTATTTATAGTGACACATGGCATGCTCATCTTAAACGCATTCGAGCTTTGTTTGACAGGTTGTCTGAGGCACGTGTCATCGTGATCATCGTGTCATGACCGCTTCCCACGTATCGACAAGGAAACGAAAGGTTCAGTAGACGGTTTGCTTTAAACGAATGGTTAACGTCATGGTGTAAAGAACAGAAACTGCTCTTTGTTAATAATTAGAATCTTTTCTGGGAGCGTCCTAGGCTTTTCCGTGCTGATGGCCTGCACCCCAGCAGAGTCGGAGCAGAACTCCTGTCGGACAACATCTCCAGGACGCTACGCTCCATCTGACTAGTAAGCCAATTCTCAAATAACTGCTATGATGACTTTTGTTCTACCTACTTAAAAGATAGAAGTACTTGCGTTGTCCAATCTATACAGACTGTGCCTGTTCCCCGAATAGCGAGGTCAATATATAAATTTAATGCAGGATCTAGAAAAGATCTGACCGTGATTAAACTAGAAAAACGCAAAATAAATGAACAAAAACAATTTTTAAAACTTGGGCTCCTAAATATTAGATCACTCGCACCCAAAGCAGTTATTGTAAATGAAATGATCACAGATAATCATTTTGATGTTCTCTGCCTGACTGAAACCTGGCTGAAACCAAATGAATATTTTGGTCTAAATGAGTCTACTCCACCAAGCTACTGTTATAAACTTGAGCCCCGTCAGACTGGTCGTGGCGGCGGTGTGGCAACAATATATAGTGATATTCTCAGTGTTACTCAGAAAACAGGATACAGGAGGTTTAACTCATTCTAACTACTTCTACTCAATGTTACACTGTTAGATATGCAAAAGAAATCTCTCCTATCTCTTGCTCTGGCTACTGTGTATAGACCGCCAGGGCCATATATAGATTTCCTAAAATAATTTGCTGATTTCCTCTCAGATCTACTAGTTAATGTTGATAAACTGCTAATTGTCGGAGATTTTAACATTCACGTTGATAATACAAATGATGCGTTAGGACTTGCGTTTAGATTCACAAATAACCTGCCTGATTTATCTCAACTGCTCTGTGTACCCATAAATATGCATGAACTAGACGAAATGACTAGCAACATGGGCACTATCTTCTCTAATACATTAGAAGCTGTTGCCCCCCTCAAATTGAAAAAGGTTAGAGAAAAACGTACTGCGCCATGGTACAACAGTTATACCCATTCTCTTAAGAAAGAAACTCGTATTCTTGAGCGCAAATGGAGAAAAACTAACTTAGAAGTTTTTAGAATTGCGTGGAAAAACAGTATGTCCAGCTATAGGCAGGCTCTAAAAGCTGCCAGGGTAGAGCATATCCGCAAACTCATAGATAATAACCAAAACAATCCAAGGTTCTTATTTAGCACAGTGGCTAGACTAACAAATAAACAGACACCACCCGATCTAAATATTCCCCCACAGTTTAATAGTAATGATTTTATGAATTTCTTTTCTGATAAAATAGATAACATCAGAAATACAATATCAAATGTAGACTCTACTGCGTCTAGTATTTCAGCTTCATTCATCGCACCCAAAGAAAAACTGCAGTGCTTTACAACTATAGGACAGGAAGAGCTAAATAAACTTATCAGTGCATCTAAACCAACAACGTGTTTATTAGATCCTGTACCTACTAAATTACTGAAAGAGTTGTTACCCGTAGCAGAAAAAACGCTTCTCAATATTATTAACTCATCGTTATATTTAGGTCACGTCCCAAAACCATTCAAGGTGGCGGTTATTAAGCCTCTTATTAAGAAACCACAACTAGATTCAAATGAACTGGCAAATTACAGACCCATTTCAAATCTTCCGTTTATGTCTAAAATTTTAGAAAAAGTTGTGTCTACTCAATTACGCTCCTTTTTGCAAAAAAATATCTCTATGAAGAATTTCAGTCAGGTTTCAGGCCCAATCATAGTACAGAAACTGCACTTGTTAAAATTACAAATTACTTACTACTTGCTTCAGATCAAGGCTGCATCTCATTACTAGTATTACTTGATCTTAGTGCTGCGTTTGACACTATAGACCATAATATACTCATAGATCGATTACAAAACTATATTGGTATTCAAGGACAGGCTTTAAGATGGTTTAGATCCTACCTGTCCGATCACTACCACTTTGTTCATTTAAATGGGGAGTCATCTCAATTATCACCAGTAAAGTATGGAGTACCACAAGGATCTGTCCTAGTTCCTCTGCTATTTTCAATATACATGTTGCCCCTTGGAAATATTATTAGAAAACACGGGATAAGTTTTCATTGCTATGCTGATGATACTCAATTATATATCTCAACAAGAACAGATGAAACTTCTCAACTATCTAAGCTAATAGATTGTGTAAAAAGTGTAAAAGATTGGATGAACAATAATTTCCTCCTATTAAATTCAGATAAGACAGAGACATTACTTATTGGACCAAAAAAACAGTACACAGAATCTCGTGGATTATAATTTTACAACTAGACGGATGCACTGTTACGTCCTCTAAAGTAAAAAATCTGGGTGTTATTGTAACAATGAGTCAGAAGCGATCGGATCCATTTGCAATGTTTAATAATGATAAGGATAATAATCAGAGTCAAACAAGCAGAGGTCATACAACGGCGTCAGGAATGTCACAGGTATCAGAATCGTAAGCGTGTATCAGGCAGAGGTCATACAACAGCGTCAGGAATATCACAGGAATCAGAATCATAAACTTATACCAGGCAGAAGTTCAGGGCAGGCGGCAGAGAATCACAGGAGTATCAACATTCCGGGGTAATGCACAGAGATAACAATCAGAGAAACGCTTAGAAATGTCAGACAGGCTAAACAAGACTTCGCACAGATTAGAGTGTGAGTGTGGCTTAAGTAGAGATGGTAATGAGAATCACCTGGCGGTGATTAGTCCTAGGTAAGGGGCAGATGGGAAATGGAGTTCATGAAACAGTCAATACTCGGGTGAGGGTGCCCTCTGGTGGCGATCGGAGAGAGCCACAGAGGCCTGGCTTGTGACAGAGCCCCTCCCCTGCGAGCGGCTCCCGAAGCGAGAACGATCCGGACGCCGAGGTCTTCCACGGGGTCTTGGGGCTGGTTTGTCCGGGTGGTCTTGATGAAATTTGTTGATGAGGTTGGGATCCAAGATGTCCTGAGACTTTACCCAGCACCGTTCCTCGGGACCATACCCCTCCCAGTCAATGAGGTACTGGAGCTCCCCACCTCGGCGTCGTGAGTCCAGGATCTCTCGAACTAGATAAGCCTCCTCGCCTTCCACGATGATGGGAGGGGTACTCTCCACAGCGGCCTCGTCCTGGTCCCTCTCTCCTCTCGGACCACCAGCGGGCTTGAACAGAGAGACATGAAAAGTGGGTGAGATATGATAATTGGCGGGTAATGCTAAACGGAAAGAAACAGGAGTAATTTGTCTTAATATTTTGAATGGACCCACGAACCTAGGATTGAGCTTCTTGCATGGGCGACGGAGACGACGATCCCGGGTTGACAGCCACACCCACTGTCCAGGAGCGTAAGTGGGTCCTTCTCAACGACGACGATCCGATTGCTCCTTTACTCGACGAACTGCTCTTTGAAGATGAACATGAGCCGCATCCCAAGTTTCCTCACTTCTCCTTAACCAATCATTGACGGGTGGAAGTTCAGATGGCTCGCCAGACCAGGGGAAGAGTGGAGGTTGAAATCCCAGAACACATTGAAAGGGTGTGAGACCTGTGGCAGCTTTTCTTAGGGAGTTTTGTGCATACTCAGCCCAGAATAGATATCTGCTCCAGTCGGTTTGATTATTGTGACAGTAGGCTCGCAGGAATCGGGTGAGCTCTTGGTTCAATCGTTCGATTTGGCCGTTGGATTCTGGATGGTACCCTGAGGTCAGACTGACGTTGATATTCAGTTGTTGACAGAAAGCTTTCCAGACGCGTGAAGTGAATTGGGGTCCTCTATCGGAGACAACATCCTCGGGGAGACCATAGAACCTGAATACTTGCTGTAGAAGTGCCTCTGCCGTTTCAAATGCGGTGGGAAGTTTAGTGAGAGGGATTAGACGGCATGCCTTAGAGAATCTGTCAATGACTGTGAGGATGGTAGTGAAATGATTGGAGCTGGGTAGATCAGTTACGAAATCTATTGCAATGTGAGACCAAGGTCGTTGTGGTATGGGAAGTGGATGAAGAAGTCCTGCTGGTCGTTGATGGCTAGATTTGGTTATGTTGCAGGTCTCACACCTTTGGACAAACTGAGTGACATCGGATGATAGAGTGGGCCACCAGAAGCGGTTCGTGACAAGTTCAATTGTTGCATTGATACCTGGATGGCCGGCGTTGGGTAATTCGTGGACCCACTGCATCACTCTGGGACGCATGTCAGTGGGGACGTAAGTCAAATTAGGTGGGCATTCAACAGGAGCTGGTTCGTTTCTTTGTCCTTCTGAGATCTCAGTCATTAAATCCCATTGTACTGGTGCTAGGATGATTTTGGGAGGTAAAATGGGTTCGTTGGCCTGAGGAGTAGGAAGGTGGTCGAATTGTCTGGATAAAGCATCTGCTTTGCCATTCTTAGATCCAGGACGATAGGTTACTTTGAAATCGAAACGTGAGAAGAATAAAGACCACCTTGCCTGTCTGGGATTGAGTCTTTTAGCAGATCTGATATATTCGAGGTTGCGATGATCAGTGAGCACTAGAAAGGGTACTTTAGCCCCCTCCAACCAATGCCGCCATTCCTCGAACGCGGCCTTCATGGCTAACAATTCTCTGTCCCCCACATCGTAATTCCTCTCTGCCGAGTTGAGTTTGCGTGAGTAGAAGGCGCATGGGTAAAGCTTGGGTGGAATGCCCTGACGTTGAGAAAGAACTGCCCCTATGCCTGTATTGGAGGCGTCGACCTCTACCGTGAACTCGATATCGGGATTGGGGTGACGAAGAATGGGAGCGGAAGTGAATCGTTCTTTTAGCTGTTGAAAGGATTGTTCGCCAGCCTGGGTCCATTTCAGCCGTTGTGTAGCTCCCTGGAGCATGGATGTGAGAGGGGCTGCGACCATACTAAAGTTCTTGATGAAACGACGATAGAAGTTAGCGAATCTGAGGAAACGTTGAAGTTCCTTCACCGTTGAGGGCTTGGGCCAATTGAGTACTGATTGCACCTTATGATCATCCATAGTGACTCCTTCTGAGCTGATGACATATCCTAAGAACGCGACCTGAGTTTGATGGAACTCACACTTCTACAGTTTGGCATATAATTGGTGTTGGATGAGTCTTTTAAGAACTGTCCTGACGTGTTGGATATGGGAGTTGAGAGAGTCTGAGTAAATCAATATGTCATCGATGTAGACTATGACGAATTGGTTAAGCAGGTCCCGGAAGACATCATTGACAAAGGCTTGAAAGACTGACGGACTGTTGGCAAGGCCGAAGGGCATAACCCGATATTCATAGTGCCCGGATGTGGTTGAGAAAGCCGTTTTCCATTCGTCCCCCTCTCTAATGCGAATTAAATTGTAAGTGCTGCGAAGGTCCAGCTTTGTGAAGTACTTAGCAGAGCGTAGTTGTTCCAAGGCAGACGGGACTAAAGGTAAGGGGTAGCGAAACTTCAGTTATCTCGTTGAGGGCACGATAATCAATGCAGGGTCGTAGACTGCCATCTTTCTTTTTTACGAAGAAGCCTGCTGATGCTGGGGACTTAGAGGGTACAATGAACCCCTTGGCTAATTCCTCCTCAATGTACTGCTTCATGGTTTCTGATTCGGGTTGTGACAAAGGAAAGATTCTGCCCTTGGGTGGTGATGACCCTGGAATCAGGTCGATGGCACAGTCGTTGGTACGATGTGGGGGTAATTTGGAGGCCTTGCTCTTACTGAACGCTTCGGAAAGATTTTGATATTCAATGGGAATCGTAGAACAGTCTTGGTTCTCGGATTTCTCCTTAACGGGAATTACAACGGGCTTTAGCTCTGAGACAGATCCCCATTGACCCCGCCACTTAGACAGCCATCGGGAAAGACCACTGGAACCAGCTGAGCCCTTACAATCTGACTTGCTGCAGTTTGGAATTGAACTGCTGGTTTGTTTGGCCAGAGGAGAATTGGTCCCCCGACTGAGCCTGGTTTCTCCCAAGGTTTTTTCTCCATTCTGTCACCGATGGAGTTTTGGTTCCTTGCCACTGTCGCCTCTGGCTTGCTTAGTTGGGGACGCTTCATTTCCAGCGATATCGTCGACCTGATTGCAAAGACACTATTTAAACTTATTGACACATTATTTTCCTTTTTTGATATTGTGCAGTTGCTTTGACACAATTTGCATTGTAAAAAGCGCTATATAAATAAAGGTGACTTGACATCTGACTGTAAATTTGGCCAAGTGTGAGTTTGCGAGGGCAACGGTGACATATTTGGGACGTGTAGTGGGGCAGGGCCATGTAGCTCCGGTCCAGGCCAAAGTCAGGGCAGTAGAACATTTTCCTAGGCCTACAACTAAAAAAGAGTTACAACGATTTTTGGGTCTCGTTGGATACTACAGGAGTTTTTGTAAAAACTTCTCTACAGTTGTTTTTCATCTGACTGAGTTTTTAAAAGCTAAGGTAAAGTTTGTGTGGTCTAATGAGTGTCAGCAAGCCTTTGAGAACATTAAGTCCCTGTTGTGTTCATCTCCTGTGTTGATAGCGCCACAGTTTGATAAATCATTCATGCTCCAGGTAGATGCAAGTCAGGTTGGTGCAGGCGCCACTTCTTGTTGTTTTAAGACCTGTTTTTCCTATGCCTGTTTTCTTAGTTTGATTCCCAGGTATCGGGGTTGCTGAAGATGGAATGGAGGGAGGCAGTAGTCTAAACGCAAGTTGAAGTTTACTGTGTATTTCTGCTGTGTATCTATTCTGCCATATTATTGTATTGTGGTAATTTTGTAATATTTAATGATTTTGATTATATTGGGTTATATTATTTGTGGTTTGTTTTGCCGGCGGCTCCTCTGGGCCATCGACTTTATTGGGGGGGGGTGATGGCCCCTGTGTGATTTGTTAATCATCTTTGTTCTGTTGAGGTGATTGTTGATTGGGTGCACCTGGAACCTGTGAGTGGTGCACCTGGAACCTGTGAGCCAGTGGAGATAAAGCTCCACTTGGTCAAACTACTCGAGGATCCTCTTCTCTGCAATCCAGATGTCAACCATGGCCTGATCACTCCGACTGCCATATTTTGCTTTGGGTTTACTTATGTTATAGAGATTCTCCATCTGCATTTAAATTGTTATTTTTTGGTGACTCTTTTGTTAAGTAAAACACTTTTGATTATTTATGCTGCCTCGTTCCTTGCCATGACCCTTGAGCAGAGCTGGGTAGACTACTTACAAATTGTAATCCGTTACTGATTCCAGATTACATGACAAAAATTGTAGTCAGTTTCAAGATTCAAGATTCAAGAGTTTTATTTGTCACATACACAATTATACAGAGTATAACCAGCAGTGAAATGTAGGTCAGGTCCGCTCCAAGGACAGTGCAATTATAAAGTATACAAATATTAAGAGAAGAAAAGTAGAAAAAATAAAATAAAAGAATAAAATAAAATAAAAGATAAGATAAAAAATATAAATATAAATGTGCAGGTCAGTATGTTGTTGACTTAAATAGTAATAAGAGGAATGTGCAAAAATAATGTGCAAAAAAGTTGTACAGGGTATTTAAATAGCAGCAATATGAGGTAGAGAAAAATTATGAATAGCTTATTGATATGGTGATATTTACATGGAGTCAAGTAATGTTATGACACAGAGTTAGAGTTTAGGAGCCTGATGGCCTGGGGGAAGAAGCTCCTCCTAAGTCTCTCAGTTTTTGCCATCAGGCTACGGAAGCACTTACCAGATGGAAGCAAAGTGAATAGACGGTTACCAGGGTGATTAGAGTCCTTGATGATTTTAACAGCTCTATTTTTGCAGCGTTTGAGGTAGATGTCCTGCAGAGAGGGGAGAGCAGACCCTGAGATGCGCTCAGCTAAGCGCACAACTCTCTGTAGTGCTTTGCAGTCCTGATTGGAGCTGTTTCCATACCACACTGAGATGCACTGAGTCAATACACTTTCTATGGTCCCTGAATAGAAAGTTTTCAGGATTGTTGGTGAGACCCTGAATTTCCTCAGCTGTCGCAGATGGTACAGTCTTTGCCTGGCTTTCTTGACCTGTGTTTGGATGTGTGTAGTCCAAGTCAGGTTCTCGGAGATGTATACACCGAGGTACTTGAAGCTACTCACCCTCTCCACAGGGGTCCCACTGATCATAAGAGGAGAGTAGGGCTGCTGCTGTCTCTTCCTAAAGTCCATGATCAGCTCTTTAGTTTTGCTCACATTCAGAGAGAGACAGTTGTCCTGGCACCAAGATGTGAGTCTCTCTACCTCATCCAAGTATGAGGTCTCATCATTGTTGGAGATGAGGCCCAGAACCACAGTATCATCAGCGAATTTGACAATAGATGTGGAGCTGTGAGAGGACACGCAGTCATGCGTGTAGAGAGAGTAGAGCAGGGGACTCAGGACACAGCCCTGTGGGGCTCCTACGTTCAGAGTGATGGAGTTTGAGGTGAACTGGCCAACTTTCACCACTTGAGGTCTGCCGGTGAGGAAGTCTTGAATCCAGTCACAGAGTGAGGAGTTTAGGCCGAGGTCTGTGAGTTTAGATGCCAGCTTGATGGGGACTATAGTGTTGAAAGCTGAGCTATAGTCAATGAATAGCAGCTTTACATAATTCCCATTGTTGCTGTCCATGTGTGTGAGGGAAGAGTGGAGCATGTGCGAGATGGCATCGTCCGTAGATCTGTTTGGGCGATAGGCAAACTGAAGAGGGTCCAGAGTATCAGGGATGGAGGAGCAAATGTGGCTCTTTACAAGTCTCTCAAAAACCTTCATGACTATAGATGTGAGGGCAACTGGGCGATAGTCATTCAGGCAAGAGGGTTTATTGTTCTTTGGCACAGGGATAATAATGGATTTTTTGAATGAAGCGGGAACCACGGAGGTAGCAAGGGACTCATTAAAGATAGACGTGAACAAACCAGCGAGCTGATCGGCGCAGGACCTCAGAACACGGCCGGTTATCCCATCAGGTCCGGCTGCTTTCCTGACGTTCACTCTCTTTAGCGCCCTCCGAACCTCATCCTCCAACACGGTGATTACAGGATCATTGCTGCTCTGCCTGCTGCTTCCTGACCCGCTGGTCGGCAGAAACGCGTACGCCGCCGTTGCCATCGAAGCGGCCGTAGAAGATGTTTAACTCGTTGGCCAGCAACGGATCTGCTCTCACCTCCGCGGAGGATTTGTTTCCGAAGTCACAGATGGTCCTCAATCCCTGCCACATCCGTCGAGAGTCGTTGAGCTGGAAATGAGACTCAATTCTCTCTCTGTATCTGTGTTTAGCGGCTCTTACTGCACGACGGAGAGCATAGCACGATGTTTTGTACTCGCTCGTATTCCCAGACAGAAGAGCTCGCCCGGAACATGTCCCAGTCGACGTCATCAAGCGCCGCCTGCAGCATAGTCTCTGAGTGGGAGGACCAGCACGTCACTACTCTCTGCACCGGAGGTCCCTGAACGAGCCTTTGTTTGTATCCCGGTGTTAGAAAAATGGCGGCAAAGAGCGGGCTTTGTAGGCATCCTTGAACTGAGTGTAGCAATGATCCAGTGTGTTTGGTCCTCTAGTTGGACAGGATACGTGTTGGTGGAAGTTCGGCATGACCTGCTTGAGGTTGGCTTTGTTAAAGTCTCCCGCGATGATAAAGGCAGCGTCAGGATGTTTGTTAATGTAGCCGCTGAGCACATCGTGAAGTTTAGACAAAGCCAAGCCAGTGTCCGCCTGTGGTGGAATGTACACAGCAGTAACAATGATCGATGAAAACTCCCGGGGCAGATAAAATGGGCGGCAAATAACGGAAAGATGTTCCAGATGAGGCGAGCAGGAACGTGACAGAATGGAGATATTCCTGGGATCACACCATTTCTTGTTGATCATGAAACATACTCCTCCACCCCTGGATTTACCGGCCTCTGCTGTTCTGTCCGTCCGAAAGACAGAGAAGTTATCACTCGGCATTACAGCAGTGTCCGGGACCGAGGACGAAAGCCACGTTTCTGACAAACAAAGGATGTTACAGTCCCTTATGTCCCGTTGGAAACTAATCCTGGCTCTAAGATCGTCCATATTATTCTCCAAGGATTGGACATTAGCGAGGAGAATGCTTGGAAGCGGAGGACTGTGAGCCCTTTTCCTGAGTCTGACTCGAATTCCAGCGCGCTTCCCGCGGTGTTTCTTGATCCGTCGCCTCGGGGGGTATTGTTTATCTCCGCGTTTCGAAGAATCTCCAGAGGCCACGCAGGATTCGTGGATAAAGTGTCCTGAAGCAGGTTGGTGTAGCGGTTTCCAATGTCCAAAAGTGTTTCTATGTTGTAGGTGATCAGTGCCGACGTGAAATGTGTAAAAAGAGAAAGTAAAAGTAAGTAAAAAAGAAAGTTGAAGCAAAATCTCAGCGGAGCGACCCGAACGGCGTCCGAACACAGCGGCGCCATCATCTTGGTATATCAGTAACGTAATCTGTTGCATTACACATTTTAGGTAATATAATCAGATTACTTTTAGATTACTTTTGATTTAACTCATTAATCACATTGATTTAAATAGCATTATCTTGTACCATAATGATGTAAAAAATGCAAAGAGTAAGAACTTGTTCCATTCATTGTAATTTACAACATAAAGTGCATGAAACATTATATTACATCAAGGTTTCCCAAACTAGGGTTCCCCGGGCGCCGCAGCATAAATGGCTGCCCACTGCTCCGGGTGTGTGTTCACGGTGTGTGTGTGTGTTCACTGCTGTGTGTGTGCACGTTGGATGGGTTAAATGCAGAGCACGAATTCTGAGTATGGGTCACCATACTTGGCAGTATGTCACTTCACTAAAAGGAACTGCAGGGGGGTTGTGTGTTTAATGAAAAGCTGACAAAAAAAAATCATTTTAAAACAAACTCCCTTTTGAGGAAAGTCTCTTCACTCGGCGGCCATATTTGCCATGCCTTAATCTTAATGAATGGGGGAATCCTGAAATCTCAAAAACTGCTTGCTGAACTCATAATTAAATTACATATGTAAAAATCAGCACCAAAAATCTGAAATTAATGGCCCAATGAATGTTGTTTCTTATGCTCAAATAGCATTTAAAATGCTTTTTTTTCAGGCTAGATCAGGCAATGCGCGTGAGGATTCATAACCTGCTTATACTGTGCATGTGCATTAGCTGGTCTAGTCAGGTTTTTATGGGAAATTTGGAATTAGAAGAACTGTTTTCATTTAGAAGGTGGGACTATTCCTACATAGTGCGCATTGCAGATTCTTCCGTTCATAAATAGGCCTATAGGAGTGAACCGTCTTTGTATTTCTATAGTCTTTGTTTTAAATAAAACACTTACTAAAAAATATGAAATATTTTTATTTACCTGCATGCCATGTGATCATTAATCAACATCAAAGAAACCTTGAAGACGTAAATGTGATACTTAATTATTGATATATTTATTTTAAAATCTCAGGGGTACTTAAAGCAAATATATTCGGTGAATAAGGTATAGATGACAAAAAGTTTTGGAATGCCTGCAGTACATGTAACTAAGAAATAATGTGAATATGTGCATTTTAATTAGTTAATAACACATGGTTAAAAAAAACCTACAGGTAATTCAAATAAAAATGAATGTGTTCATCAGTAGTTGATGCAATGTTGAAACCCTTCTTAAACCTGAAATTATTTTTGTAAATCCAGTGGTCAAATGCTGTCTCTGTGTGAATGTCCACAAAACTGGACTATATATACATATATAATATGTATATAATCGCTAGGCTATTTTAGAAAGGAAAATGCAAAAGATGAAAAAGAGAAATTAGGGAGAATTAATCATTTATGAATAATTTATTGCAATTGTGTGAATAATATGTAATCATGTAATCCATAAAAAAGTAACTAGTCTGATTATGAGTACTTTAAAATGTAATTTACTCTAATTACAAGTACTTCATTTTTAGAATCTGATTACGTAATCCAAATTACATGTAATCAGTTACTACCCAGCTCTGCCCTTGAGCCAGGTTGTGACACTTATTATTACACATTTTCTGGACAGTTTGCTCATGATTGTTTTTCACACTGGACTTAACCCTCTGGGCCCTGAGGGTGTTCTGGGGGCCTGGAGAACTTTCGACATGCCCTGACATTTGTGCTCTTTTCAGTTGCTTATAAAAATATAAATGGCTAAAGTCTAATAACACTGTAAACAGCACAAACTGGGCTACAATATTATGTTAGCAGCATTTATGTACATGATTGTGTTTTTCAGAAATCAGTGTTTATGCGTGGTTAGTGAAAAACTAACATTTTGAAGTCACTGAAATAAGACCATAAAACACATACAGAACAATTTTTCACAAGACCTTTGAGAACTGGATCTTGTACCCTAGAATTTTTGCTTCAAAATTATGTGAAAATCATCACATTGATTTTTAAAGACATGTTTTGTGATTGAAAGCCAATATGCGAGGGAGTGGTAATAGCCTTGAATATTAAGTGATTCTCACCTGAGAGACAAAGACCCCTAAAGCTGCTAATCAGTGTGACTGTGACTGAGGCAGGTAATAGAGAATGTGAGGAGATTGAAAAAATAGGTTTTTAAAATTATTTGTATTTTATTTACAACACAGTATAATCAAAACATACATAATGAAACATACATAATGGTCAAAGACACATTATTGTGCAGACTGATCTAACCACAGAGATGTGAACAGACTTTGACTCGTTCCTGCAACAGATTCGGTTCAACAAGTGAAACAGATAAATCATACCTGATATTTACGTGTTATTTAAGTGTTTCTGCTACTTTCCATGGATTCAAGAAGAAAAAAACATTATCAGTAGTCAAGGATCTTGTTTTACAATAGAATATCAGTGTAGTTGAACATCTGATGTTGGTACAGCGATCTCAGAGGAAAACAGTTGGAAGCGACTGAAAGTCAGCAGGATTCATCATCTGTGGTGCAGGTGTCTGATTCAATAAAATACAAAAAAACATTTGTGAGCATGTTATATCTATCTATCTATCTATCTATCTATCTATCTATCTATCTATCTATCTATCTATCTATCTATCTATCTATCTATCTATCTATCTATCTATCTAGATGTTTTGTAGCCATAGACTCATGCATGCTTTGTATTATCGTAAAAAAAAAGACATTTTATTTTTGAGAAACTAATTATTATTGTTTAGCACGTTATTAAAATTATTTTTGAACAGAGTAGGCTATTAATCATAAACATGTTCTAAACATACTTAGACTCGTAGCATTCATCATGTGTACTCTCATATTACTTTTATTGTTTTATATAGAGCAAGAAAACATACTCACGCCGTAAGAAATTTAAATACAATGAATTGCCCATCATATTCAAAATGTTTTACTGGATTTCAAACATGTTAGTCAGGAATTATAGTTTGGGGAAAACCCAACTATGATTTTGTAGTCATATAGCCATCCTGAACATCATGTATGATTTTATATTATAGAAGATATGATTCTGCAGTCATAGACTCACGCATGCTTTGTACTATAAGAGGATGTACTTCGTACTATAAAAAATATATTTTATATCTGAGAACTAATTGTTATCGTTTAGCACGCTATTAAAATATATCTGTGAACAGATTATTAATAATAAACATGGTCTAAACATTCTTAGATGCGTAGCATTCATCGTGTTGTAGTTTGGGGAAAACCCAACTAGTAATGTGTTCAAGTTTATGTCACAATAACACGTTAACTAATGCAAAACATAAACATTACTTACTCATCAGCTCGATCTTCTGAATTCTTGCTGTTATTTTGAGGGAAATCCAGTTTTTACTCAGCGCGTCTTCCAGAAACGAACAGTATATCAGCGCTGAACAGTCTTCTGACGCTGTTCATGTTGTTGGGCGTCTCCAGGCGCGTGCGGGTCACGTGGTGATTTACATGTGAACACGAGGGGGCGGGATCTCATTAGAAATAATGAGTTAGACGGGACAGACTGAACATCGTGTTGGTTTCATATGGATTACTTCATCGCAGAATATTTGTTTTCGATATGACTTCATTTGAAAGAAGACACTTCAAGCTTTCTATAGAGAACTCTCATGTCTGTGTGTTCAGTATTCGCTGAGTTACACTTCATTTTAATGACACATTTCTGAAAACAGATTGGAGAAGACAGAGAGCGCACCCTGTTTGTTTTCTTTATTCTTCAAAAGCACAAAGTTTAGTTGTTATTATGAGTGTATACAAATAAAAGTAGACCCCTTACAGATTCGAATGGTGTATTGCTCTTATCTGAACGATCAAAAATGGCAGAGTAATTCAAGCTCATTTCTGCCTTATCAGGAAAATCTGCCCCAAAACACGTATTCGCGTTTGTCGGGCTCAGAGGGTTAAAACTATATGGAAGTTATTTGGAGAGAGTTGATGAATTTTGCTTTCTAGGAGTACATTTTTTTGACATGGTTGACATGGGTAGAACATATAAAGAGTGTGGAGGACAAATGTAAAAAAGTAATAAATACAATGAGATGTCTGTCAGGGTTAGAATGGGGAGCGGATGTGGCGGAAGATGAAACTCGAAATTCACTATAGCATCCATAAAGACAGCCTTCATGCTTTCAATGTGGAACTAGCCACAGCTAGACAGACCTTCTTCTCAAACCTTATAAACAGTAACTTAAACAACACTCGCACTATTTTTGCGACTGTTGAGAGACTGACAAACCCCCCAAGTCAGATTCCCAGACTTGTTTTTTTTACGTCTGACATGCGGCCTTGCTATGGCTTAATTGTGGCCCAAATCTGGCAAACAGGAGCGGGCCGCCCAAGTGCCATCATTCCAAGCGGTATGTGGGCCAGATGAAAGTGTCAAGTGTGGGCCGGATCTGGGCCACAGCAATTTTGGTGTCTGGGCCAGATGTGGGCCAGCTGTTCTTCATTTGTTTTTTTTGCGTCTGACATGCGGCGTTGCTATGGCTTAATTGTGGCCCAAATTTGGCAAACAGGAGCGGGCCGCCCAAGTGCCATCATTCCACGCGGTATGTGGGCCAGATGAAAGTGTCAAGTGTGGGCCGGATCTGGGCCACAGCAATTTTGGTGTCTGGGCCAGATGTGGGCCAGCTCTGCTTCATTTGTTTTTTTTGCGTCTGACATGCGGCGTTGCTATGGCTTAATTGTGGCCCAAATTTGGCAAACAGGAGCGGGCCGCCCAAGTGCCATCATTCCACGCGGTATGTGGGCCAGATGAAAGTGTCAAGTGTGGGCCAGATCTGGGCCACAGCAATTTTGCTATCTGGGAACAGTAACTTAAACAACACTCGCACTCTTTTTGCGACTGTTGAGAGACTGACAAACCCCCCAAGTCAGATTCCCAGTGAAATGCTCTCTGACAGCAAATGCAATGAGTTCGCTTCCTTCTTTTCTGAGAAGATCAATAATATCAGAAAGGAGATTGGCACATCCTCAATTTATGCAGAGGTCACACAGATTCGACCGCAATTTGAAAAAGAAGTGACCATGTCTGCATTTAAAGCAATTGATAGCAAAATTTTGGAAGAAATAGTACAGCACCTTAAATCTTCAACCTGCTATCTTGACACACTTCCCACATCTTTTTTCAAAAGTGTGCTTAACTGTTTAGAATCTGATCTCTCAGAAGTGGTGAACGCCTCACTTCTTTCTGGGACTTTTCCAAACTCCCTTAAAACTGCAGTTGTTAAGCCCCTTCTGAAAAAGCGCAATCTTGATAACACCATGTTGAGCAACTATAGACCAATATCAAATCTTCCTTTCACAGGCAAGATTATTGAAAAGGTAGTTTTTAATCAGCTGAACAACTACTTAAATTCAAATAGATACCTGGACAATTTTCAATCTGGTTTCCGAGTGCATCACAGCACAGAGACTGCACTCATTAAGATAATAAATGATATTCGCTTTAATTCTGATTCCGGCAAAATTTCAGTGCTGGTACTACTAGATCTAAGTACTGCATTTGACACTGTCGATCATAACATACTTCTAGAGAGACTGCAAAACTGGGTCGGGCTTTCTGGGATGGCACTCAAATGGTTCAGATCATACTTGGAAGGGAGAGGTTATTATGTGAGTATAGGAGATAAAAAGTCTAAGTGGACGGCGATGACATGCCGAGTCCCACAAGGCTCAATTCTTGCACTGCTCTTGTTTAGCCTGTATATGCTCCCACTAAGTCAGATAATGAGGAAGAACCAAATTGCCTATCACAGCTATGCTGATGATACCCAGATTTACCTAGCCTTATCTCCAAATGACTACAGCCCCATTGACTCCCTCTGCCAATGCATTGATGGAATTAACAGTTGGATGTGCCAAAACTTTCTTCAGTTAAACAAGGAGAAAACTGAAGTCATTGCATTTGGAAACAAAGATGAAGTTCTCAAGGTGAAAGCATACCTTGACTCTAGGGGTCAAACAATTAAAAATCAAGTCAGAAATCTTGGTGTGATTCTGGAGACAGACCTTAGTTTCAGTGGTCATGTCAAAGCAGTAACTAAGGAAGTCAACGGGGAAGTCGTGGCCTAATGGTCATACTATCATCTCAAAAACATTGCAAGAATTAGATGTTTTGTTTCCAGTCAAGACTTGGAGAAACTTGTTCATGCCTTTATCACCAGCAGGGTGGATTATTGTAATGTTCTCCTTCCCGGCCTTCCCAAGAAGACCATTAGACAGCTGCAGCTCATCCAGAATGCTGCTGCCAGGATTCTGACTAGAACCAGAAAATCTGAGCATATCACACCAGTCCTCAGGTCTTTACACTGGCTTCCAGTCACATTTAGAGATTGATTTTAAAGTACTTTTACTCGTTTATAAATCACTCAATGGCCTAGGACCTAAATACATTGAAGATATGCTCACTGAATATAAACCTAACAGACCACTCAGATCATTAGGATCAAGTCAGTTAGAAATACCAAGGCTTCACACAAAACAAGGGGAGTCCGCTTTTAGCTATTATGCCGCCCGCAGTTGGAACCAGCTTCCAGAAGAGATCAGATGTGCTAAAACATTAGCCACATTTAAATCCAGACTCAAAACTCATCTGTTTAGCTGTGCATTTGTTGAATGAGCACTGTGCTATACTGACCGCACTGCATTTTATGTATAATCATTTGCTTTTCTACACTGTTTTAAATTCATTTTAAATCCATTTCTATATCATTTTAAAATTCCTTGTCTTTATTATTTTTAATTTCCTGTTTTCATTGCTGTGATTATTATTTTTAATGTCTATTTCACTTTCTTTTATTTAAAGCACTTTGAGTTCCCACTGTGTATGAAATGTGCTATATAAATAAACTTGCCTTGCCTAAGTAAAGTGAAGTTACTAAGCAGACAAAGACCACTTATAAATAATGAGACCACATTATAAAGCCGTTTGGATGTTTTCATGAAGACTTTTTATCATTTTACAGTAAAAAAACACTACTAAGATGTTCTAAGTTATTGTGCAGATGAGACTTATCATAAATTACAACTATGGGCAATATAATCCATTGTAATTTAGGTGGATGCAACATGTTCACTGTGTCTTATAAATCATCATACACTTAAACGCTATAACCACAAATAAGTTCAGTCATGGCCAAAAATATTGGCACCCTTGGTAAATATGATCAAAGGCGGCTGTGAAAATTAATCTGCATTTTTAATCATTTTGATCTTTTATTTAAAAAATTCACAAAAATCTAACCTTTCATTGGATAAGAATTTAAAACTGGGGGGGGGGGGGTATCATTATGAAATAAATGCTTTTCTCAAATACACATTGGCCACAATTAACGGCACCCTTTTATTAAATAGTTTTTTAAACCTCCATTTGCCAGTTTAACAGCTCCAAATTTTCTCCTATAATGCCTGGTGAGGCTAGAGAACACCTGACAAGAGAAATGCCTGGTGAGGCTAGAGAACACCTGACAAGAGATCAGAGACCATTCCGTCATCCAGAATCACTCCAGATCCTTCAGATTCACATCTCCATGACGGTGCTTCTTCTCTTCAGTTCACCTAACTCATTTTCTACAGGGTTCAGGTCAGAGGACTGGAATGGCCATAGCAGAAGCTTAGTTTTGTGCAAAGTCACCCATTTTTGTGTTGTTTTTGATGTTTTCTTTGGATTATTGTACGGTTGGAAGATCCAAATATGGCCCATTATAAGATTTCTAACAGAGTCAGAAATCAGAAATATAGGTCCACAACATCAAAAATACAGCAGTATATTTCATTGTACATATGGGGTACTTTTTATCCCTGTGTTCACCAAACCCATCTTGAGTGTTTGCTGCTAAAAAGCTAATTTTTTTTATTTTATCTGACCATAGAAGCCAGTCCCATTTGAAGTTCCAGTCATGTCTGATAACTGAATATGCTGGAGTTTGTTTTTGTATGAGCTAGGAGAATTTTTCTTGAAACCCTCCCAAACAACATGTGGTGATGTAGGTGCTGTTTGACAATTTCTTTTTAAAGGTTTTCTGACCCCGAGACTCAACTATTTTCTGCAATTCTCCAGCTGTGGTCTTCGGAGAGGCTTTAGCCACTCAAACGCTCCTTCTCACCGTGCATTCGGACAATATAGACACACGTCCTCTTCCAGGCAGTTTCATAGCATTTTCTGTTGATTGGAAATTTCTAATTATTGCCCTGATGGTGAAAATGGGAATTTTCACTGTTCTAGCTCTTTTCCTAAAGCCACTTCACTAATTTGTCAAGCTCAATTATCTTTTGCTGCACATCAGAAATATATTCTTTGGTTTTTCTCATTGTGATGAATGATTAAGGGAATTTGGAATTTGTTTTCCCGTCTATTTATATTTCCGTAAAACAGGAGGCCATGGCTGGATAATTTCATGTTCATAATCACCCTGGAGTGCTCAAAATTGTGAATATGAATGGGAATATACTTCAGACATATTTTATTCATAAGAATTTCTAGGGGTGCCAATAATTGTGTCCAATGTGTATTTGAGAAAAAAATATTTATTTCATAATGATACTTCCCCCCATTTTAAATTCTTATTATCCAATGCAAGGTTAGATTTTTGTGATTTAAAAAAAATAAAAGATCAAAAGGATTAACAATGCAGATTAATTTTCACAGCCTTCTTTGATCATATTTACCAAGGGTGCCGATATTTTTGGCCATGACTAAGTATTATAACACATTAAAACTGTTCTTATGATTATTTATGAGATGATGCAACATATTATAAGGTTATTCATTCATTATGATGCCTTAAGAATACCCTTGTAATGTATTATAAATATGGGCTTCATTGAAAGTGTTACCCTTATGTTAATATTTTTCGACAGACTGAGACTATTTAAGGCATGGACAAGCCATTTTCATTATCACTGTCAACATGATTGGGCATGTTGGCTCTCTAAAGTAAATGACAGAAGTTGTGCAGTAGCATTCAGAGAGAGACTACATGGGAAGTGTATCTTCTTCCTCATTAGCTAAAGTATGATGTTTGCTTATTTACTGAGAAAATGACCACGCCCAACAAAAAATGCAATTACGCACACAGTTCTAGTTTCCCTTTGTCACGTGTAGATTCCTTTTGTTCGTCTTTGGACTTGTTTTGTGAAGTGTGTTCCTAGTTCTTATTATTCTGTGTGGTCAGTTCCTGTGTTTAGGACCTGTTTGCCTTGTTTATTGTCACGTTAACCCTTGTTAGTTGTCATAGCGATTAATCAGTCTCACCTGTTGCTTGTTAGCCCTTTGTTCTCCGGTGTATAAATAGCCCTTTTGTTTTTCACTTGTACTTTATTAGTCAATGTTTGCAGTTAGTTTCATGTGCCTTCCTGTTCTCCCTGTTTCAATCTTGTTTCATCTGGACTTTCATTAAACCCCTTGCTCCTAGATCCTAGCCTTCTCCTGCGTTCCATGTTCCTCGCATTATAGACTGACTGACTGACCAAATATGGTTCTAGCAGGTGTTCGGCTCTTCCTATGTCAGGGTGGGTGCTTCTTTGAGGACCATAGCCTTGAGGTTTTGGATTTAGCTTATCATACACATTTTCTGGACAGTTTGCTCATGACTGTTTTTCACACTGGACTTAATGAACCACTCAAAACTCAACTTTCCTGTGCTGGTCCTCAAGAGATATTTTGTGAATATGTGGAGCTAGCCCTTCAGCTCTTCCTTTGTGGCCGATGATATTGTTCTGGACCACCATGTCAACAAAGCTCCAGTTCCATTCAAAATAATCTTGATTGTCCACCTGATTGTTCTCAAACTTAAATTCTGAAAAATGTTTGGACATTCACAGTAAATAACAGAAGTTGTCCCAGGAGGACTTAAAAATCTAAACAATTGTAGTAAAACACTTTATAAGTGTATTGACATAGTAACTTTTTCCTCCAGCCTCTCTAAAGGAGAGGCCATGATTTTTTAAAAATTGAATAAGATTTTATTCTATTTTTTTTGTGCATATTCTTTCATGCTCTTTGTATACTTTCCCTTTTATTATTACTCTAAAGCAATTGTGATAAAAATGTTTTTAGGAAAACTGCATTTCAGTTTCTTAACCACACACAATTTATACATCAGAAGATCAAGTAAATTGTGATTTCTCATGTCGTGACCACAGTGTACACTGTTCTGTCAGCCGCACCACACGGATATACTGTTTTCGTTCAAATAAAAGCGGAAACAAACGCAGAAAGCGTATCCGTGTGGCGCAGCTGACACAGAACAGCATACGCAGTTTGCCTCCATTGGATATTCTCCAAAATGGTGACACAGAGGAGACGAATTGTTGAATAAAGTAGTTATTTTTGTTTTCTTTGCATACAAAAAGTATTCTCGTAGCTTTGTAAAATTACGGTTGAACCACTGATGGCAGATGGACTATTTTGACGATGTCTTTCCTACGTTTCTGGGCCTTGACAGTGTTAATTACTTGGCAGTCAATGGGACAGTCACAAGACTCCTGGTTTTCATCCAAAATATCTTAAACTTTGTTCCGAAGATGAATGAAGCTTTTAAAGTGAAAGTGACGTGACATACGGCCAAGTATGGTGACCCATACTCAGAATTTGTGCTCTGCATTTAACCCATACAAAGTGCAAACACACAGCAGTGAACACACACACACACACACACACACACCCGGAGCAATGGGCAGCCATTTATGCTGCGGCGCCCAGGGAGCAGTTGGGGGTTCGGTGCCTTGCTCAAGGGCACCTCAGTCGTGGTATTGAGTGTGGAGAGAGCGCTGGACATTCCCTCCCCCCACCTACAATCCCTGCCAGCCCAAGACTCAAACCCGCAACCTTTGGATTATGAGTCCAACTCTCTAACCATTAGGCCACGACTTCCCTTATGGGTTTGGAACGACATGGGGGTAAGTGATTAATGAAAAAAATAATAATTTTGGGGTGAAGTAACCCTTTAAGTAGAGGTCTAAACATTTCATCCATTGTTATTAAGGATGTAGCATTATCTGATCACTTCTGTATTTTCTTTTATATATTGATCTTTGTCACAACTGAATTTAGATCTGTCTCTGTCAGAAAGAGATGCATTACTGAGAACACTAGTGCGCTATTTATGAAGGCAATATCTTTAACACCAAGCATTTCTGCAGACTCTGTTGATCTTCTCCTGGATTCATTTAACTCAAAAGTTAAGAATGTTATTGATGATATTGCTCCGATAAAGGTCAGCAAGAAGACTGGCAGACAAAATCATTTTGGGGAAAATCAACAGCAGTTCAGGGTATGAAAAGACAATGCAGAAAAGCTGAGAGGATGTGGCGGAAGATGAAACTCGAAATTCACTATAGCATCCATAAAGACAGCCTTCATGCTTTCAATGTGGAACTAGCTACAGCTAGACAGACCTTCTTCTCAAACCTTATAAACAGTAACTTAAACAACACTCGCACTCTTTTTGCGACTGTTGAGAGACTGACAAACCCCCCAAGTCAGATTCCCAGTGAAATGCTCTCTGACAGCAAATGCAATGAGTTCGCTTCCTTCTTTTCTGAGAAGATCAATAATATCAGAAAGGAGATTGGCACATCCTCAATTTATGCAGAGGTCACACAGATTTGACCGCAATTTGAAAAAGAAGTGACCATGTCTGCATTTAAAGCAATTGATAGCAAAATTTTGGAAGAAATAGTACAGCACCTTAAATCTTCAACCTGCTATCTTGACACACTTCCCACATCTTTTTTCAAAAGTGTGCTTAACTGTTTAGAATCTGATCTCTCAGAAGTGGTGAACGCCTCACTTCTTTCTGGGACTTTTCCAAACTCCCTTAAAACTGCAGTTGTTAAGCCCCTTCTGAAAAAGCGCAATCTTGATAACATCATGTTGAGCAACTATAGACCAATATCAAATCTTCCTTTCACAGGCAAGATTATTGAAAAGGTAGTTTTTAATCAGCTGAACAACTACTTAAATTCAAATAGATACCTGGACAATTTTCAATCTGGTTTCCGAGTGCATCACAGCACAGAGACTGCACTCATTAAGATAATAAATGATATTCGCTTTAATTCTGATTCCGGCAAAATTTCAGTGCTGGTACTACTAGATCTAAGTACTGCATTTGACACTGTCGATCATAACATACTTCTAGAGAGACTGCAAAACTGGGTCGGGCTTTCTGGGATGGCACTCAAATGGTTCAGGTCATACTTGGAAGGGAGAGGTTATTATGTGAGTATAGGAGATAAAAAGTCTAAGTGGACGGCGATGACATGCCGAGTCCCACAAGGCTCAATTCTTGCACTGCTCTTGTTTAGCCTGTATATGCTCCCACTAAGTCAGATAATGAGGAAGAACCAAATTGCCTATCACAGCTATGCTGATGATACCCAGATTTACCTAGCCTTATCTCCAAATGACTACAGCCCCATTGACTCCCTCTGCCAATGCATTGATGGAATTAACAGTTGGATGTGCCAAAACTTTCTTCAGTTAAACAAGGAGAAAACTGAAGTCATTGCATTTGGAAACAAAGATGAAGTTCTCAAGGTGAAAGCATACCTTGACTCTAGGGGTCAAACAATTAAAAATCAAGTCAGAAATCTTGGTGTGATTCTGGAGACAGACCTTAGTTTCAGTGGTCATGTAAAAGCAGTAACTAAGGAAGTCAACGGGGAAGTCGTGGCCTAATGGTGAGAGAGTCGGACTCGTAATCCAAAGGTTGCGGGTTCGAGTCTCGGGCCAGCAGGGTTTGTAGGTGGGGGGAGTGAATGTCCAGCGCTCTCTCCACCCTCAATACCACGACTGAGGTGCCCTTGAGCAAGGCACTGAACCCCCAACTGCTCCCCGGGCGCCGCAGCATAAATGGCTGCCCACTGCTCTGGGTGTGTGTTCACGGTGTGTGTGTGTGTTCACTGCTGTGTGTGTGTGTGTGTGTGTGTGTGTGTGTTCACTGCTGTGTGTGTGCACGTTGGATGGGTTAAATGCAGAGCACGAATTTCGAGTATGGGTCACCATACTTGGAAGTATGTCACTTCACAATAAATCAGCATACTATCATCTCAAAAACATTGCAAGAATTAGATGTTTTGTTTCCAGTCAAGACTTGGAGAAACTTGTTCATGCCTTTATCACCAGCAGGGTGGATTATTGTAATGTTCTCCTCCCCGGCCTTCCCAAGAAGACCATTAGACAGCTGCAGCTCATCCAGAATGCTGCTGCCAGGATTCTGACTAGAACCAGAAAATCTGAGCATATCACACCAGTCCTCAGGTCTTTACACTGGCTTCCAGTCACATTTAGAGATTGATTTTAAAGTACTTTTACTCGTTTATAAATCACTCAATGGCCTAGGACCTAAATACATTGCAGATATGCTCACTGAATATAAACCTAACAGACCACTCAGATCATTAGGATCGAGTCAGTTAGAAATACCAAGGCTTCACACAAAACAAGGGGAGTCCGCTTTTAGCTATTATGCCGCCCGCAGTTGGAACCAGCTTCCAGAAGAGATCAGATGTGCTAAAACATTAGCCACATTTAAATCCAGACTCAAAACTCATCTGTTTAGCTGTGCATTTGTTGAATGAGCACTGTGCTATACTGACCGCACTGTATTTTATGTATAATCATTTGCTTTTCTACACTGTTTTAAATTCATTTTAAATCCATTTCTATATCATTTAAAAATTCCTTGTCTTTATTATTTTTAATTTCCTGTTTTTATTGCTGTGATTACTATTTTTAATGTCTATTTCACTTTCTTTTATTTAAAGCACTTTGAGTTCCCACTGTGTATGAAATGTTCTATATAAATAAACTTGCCTTGCCTAAGTAAAGTGAAGTTACTAAGCAGACAAAGACCACTTATAAATAATGAGACCACATTATAAAGCCGTTTGGATGTTTTCATGAAGACTTTTTATCATTTTACAGTAAAAAAACACTACTAAGATGTTCTAAGTTATTGTGCAGATGAGACTTATCATAAATTACAACTATGGGCAATATAATCCATTGTAATTTAGGTGGATGCAACATGTTCACTGTGTCTTATAAATCATCATACACTTAAACGCTATAACCACAAATAAGTTCAGTCATGGCCAAAAATATTGGCACCCTTGGTAAATATGATCAAAGGCGGCTGTGAAAATTAATCTGCATTTTTAATCATTTTGATCTTTTATTTAAAAAATTCACAAAAATCTAACCTTTCATTGGATAAGAATTTAAAACTGGGGGGGGGGGGGGGGTATCATTATGAAATAAATGCTTTTCTCAAATACACATTGGCCACAATTAACGGCACCCTTTTATTAAATAGTTTTTTAAACCTCCATTTGCCAGTTTAACAGCTCCAAATTTTCTCCTATAATGCCTGGTGAGGCTAGAGAACACCTGACAAGAGAAATGCCTGGTGAGGCTAGAGAACACCTGACAAGAGATCAGAGACCATTCCGTCATCCAGAATCACTCCAGATCCTTCAGATTCACATCTCCATGACGGTGCTTCTTCTCTTCAGTTCACCTCACTCATTTTCTACAGGGTTCAGGTCAGAGGACTGGAATGGCCATAGCAGAAGCTTAGTTTTGTGCAAAGTCACCCATTTTTGTGTTGTTTTTGATGTTTTCTTTGGATTATTGTACGGTTGGAAGATCCAAATATGGCCCATTATAAGATTTCTAACAGAGTCAGAAATCAGAAATATAGGTCCACAACATCAAAAATACAGCAGTATATTTCATTGTACATATGGGGTACTTTTTATCCCTGTGTTCACCAAACCCATCTTGAGTGTTTGCTGCTAAAAAGCTAATTTTTTTTATTTTATCTGACCATAGAAGCCAGTCCCATTTGAAGTTCCAGTCATGTCTGATAACTGAATATGCTGGAGTTTGTTTTTGTATGAGCTAGGAGAATTTTTCTTGAAACCCTCCCAAATAACATGTGGTGATGTAGGTGCTGTTTGACAATTTCTTTTTAAAGGTTTTCTGACCCCGAGACTCAACTATTTTCTGCAATTCTCCAGCTGTGGTCTTCGGAGAGGCTTTAGCCACTCAAACGCTCCTTCTCACCGTGCATTCGGACAATATAGACACACGTCCTCTTCCAGGCAGTTTCATAGCATTTTCTGTTGATTGGAAATTTCTAATTATTGCCCTGATGGTGAAAATGGGAATTTTCACTGTTCTAGCTCTTTTCCTAAAGCCACTTCACTAATTTGTCAAGCTCAATTATCTTTTGCTGCACATCAGAAATATATTCTTTGGTTTTTCTCATTGTGATGAATGATTAAGGGAATTTGGAATTTGTTTTCCCGTCTATTTATATTTCCGTAAAACAGGAGGCCATGGCTGGATAATTTCATGTTCATAATCACCCTGGAGTGCTCAAAATTGTGAATATGAATGGGAATATACTTCAGACATATTTTATTCATAAGAATTTCTAGGGGTGCCAATAATTGTGTCCAATGTGTATTTGAGAAAAAAATATTTATTTCATAATGATACTTCCCCCCATTTTAAATTCTTATTATCCAATGCAAGGTTAGATTTTTGTGATTTAAAAAAAATAAAAGATCAAAAGGATTAACAATGCAGATTAATTTTCACAGCCTTCTTTGATCATATTTACCAAGGGTGCCGATATTTTTGGCCATGACTAAGTATTATAACACATTAAAACTGTTCTTATGATTATTTATGAGATGATGCAACATATTATAAGGTTATTCATTCATTATGATGCCTTAAGAATACCCTTGTAATGTATTATAAATATGGGCTTCATTGAAAGTGTTACCCTTATGTTAATATTTTTCGACAGACTGAGACTATTTAAGGCATGGACAAGCCATTTTCATTATCACTGTCAACATGATTGGGCATGTTGGCTCTCTAAAGTAAATGACAGAAGTTGTGCAGTAGCATTCAGAGAGAGACTACATGGGAAGTGTATCTTCTTCCTCATTAGCTAAAGTATGATGTTTGCTTATTTACTGAGAAAATGACCACGCCCAACAAAAAATGCAATTACGCACACAGTTCTAGTTTCCCTTTGTCACGTGTAGATTCCTTTTGTTCGTCTTTGGACTTGTTTTGTGAAGTGTGTTCCTAGTTCTTATTATTCTGTGTGGTCAGTTCCTGTGTTTAGGACCTGTTTGCCTTGTTTATTGTCACGTTAACCCTTGTTAGTTGTCATAGCGATTAATCAGTCTCACCTGTTGCTTGTTAGCCCTTTGTTCTCCGGTGTATAAATAGCCCTTTTGTTTTTCACTTGTACTTTATTAGTCAATGTTTGCAGTTAGTTTCATGTGCCTTCCTGTTCTCCCTGTTTCAATCTTGTTTCATCTGGACTTTCATTAAACCCCTTGCTCCTAGATCCTAGCCTTCTCCTGCGTTCCATGTTCCTCGCATTATAGACTGACTGACTGACCAAATATGGTTCTAGCAGGTGTTCGGCTCTTCCTATGTCAGGGTGGGTGCTTCTTTGAGGACCATAGCCTTGAGGTTTTGGATTTAGCTTATCATACACATTTTCTGGACAGTTTGCTCATGACTGTTTTTCACACTGGACTTAATGAACCACTCAAAACTCAACTTTCCTGTGCTGGTCCTCAAGAGATATTTTGTGAATATGTGGAGCTAGCCCTTCAGCTCTTCCTTTGTGGCCGATGATATTGTTCTGGACCACCATGTCAACAAAGCTCCAGTTCCATTCAAAATAATCTTGATTGTCCACCTGATTGTTCTCAAACTTAAATTCTGAAAAATGTTTGGACATTCACAGTAAATAACAGAAGTTGTCCCAGGAGGACTTAAAAATCTAAACAATTGTAGTAAAACACTTTATAAGTGTATTGACATAGTAACTTTTTCCTCCAGCCTCTCTAAAGGAGAGGCCATGATTTTTTAAAAATTGAATAAGATTTTATTCTATTTTTTTTGTGCATATTCTTTCATGCTCTTTGTATACTTTCCCTTTTATTATTACTCTAAAGCAATTGTGATAAAAATGTTTTTAGGAAAACTGCATTTCAGTTTCTTAACCACACACAATTTATACATCAGAAGATCAAGTAAATTGTGATTTCTCATGTCGTGACCACAGTGTACACTGTTCTGTCAGCCGCACCACACGGATATACTGTTTTCGTTCAAATAAAAGCGGAAACAAACGCAGAAAGCGTATCCGTGTGGCGCAGCTGACACAGAACAGCATACGCAGTTTGCCTCCATTGGATATTCTCCAAAATGGTGACACAGAGGAGACGAATTGTTGAATAAAGTAGTTATTTTTGTTTTCTTTGCATACAAAAAGTATTCTCGTAGCTTTGTAAAATTACGGTTGAACCACTGATGGCAGATGGACTATTTTGACGATGTCTTTCCTACGTTTCTGGGCCTTGACAGTGTTAATTACTTGGCAGTCAATGGGACAGTCACAAGACTCCTGGTTTTCATCCAAAATATCTTAAACTTTGTTCCGAAGATGAATGAAGCTTTTAAAGTGAAAGTGACGTGACATACGGCCAAGTATGGTGACCCATACTCAGAATTTGTGCTCTGCATTTAACCCATACAAAGTGCAAACACACAGCAGTGAACACACACACACACACACACACACACACCCGGAGCAATGGGCAGCCATTTATGCTGCGGCGCCCAGGGAGCAGTTGGGGGTTCGGTGCCTTGCTCAAGGGCACCTCAGTCGTGATATTGAGTGTGGAGAGAGCGCTGGACATTCCCTCCCCCCACCTACAATCCCTGCCAGCCCAAGACTCAAACCCGCAACCTTTGGATTATGAGTCCAACTCTCTAACCATTAGGCCACGACTTCCCTTATGGGTTTGGAACGACATGGGGGTAAGTGATTAATGAAAAAAATAATAATTTTGGGGTGAAGTAACCCTTTAAGTAGAGGTCTAAACATTTCATCCATTGTTATTAAGGATGTAGCATTATCTGATCACTTCTGTATTTTCTTTTATATATTGATCTTTGTCACAACTGAATCTAGATCTGTCTCTGTCAGAAAGAGATGCATTACTGAGAACACTAGTGCGCTATTTATGAAGGCAATATCTTTAACACCAAGCATTTCTGCAGACTCTGTTGATCTTCTCCTGGATTCATTTAACTCAAAAGTTAAGAATGTTATTGATGATATTGCTCCGATAAAGGTCAGCAAGAAGACTGGCAGACAAAATCATTTTGGGGAAAATCAACAGCAGTTCAGGGTATGAAAAGACAATGCAGAAAAGCTGAGAGGATGTGGCGGAAGATGAAACTCGAAATTCACTATAGCATCCATAAAGACAGCCTTCATGCTTTCAATGTGGAACTAGCTACAGCTAGACAGACCTTCTTCTCAAACCTTATAAACAGTAACTTAAACAACACTCGCACTCTTTTTGCGACTGTTGAGAGACTGACAAACCCCCCAAGTCAGATTCCCAGTGAAATGCTCTCTGACAGCAAATGCAATGAGTTCGCTTCCTTCTTTTCTGAGAAGATCAATAATATCAGAAAGGAGATTGGCACATCCTCAATTTATGCAGAGGTCACACAGATTTGACCGCAATTTGAAAAAGAAGTGACCATGTCTGCATTTAAAGCAATTGATAGCAAAATTTTGGAAGAAATAGTACAGCACCTTAAATCTTCAACCTGCTATCTTGACACACTTCCCACATCTTTTTTCAAAAGTGTGCTTAACTGTTTAGAATCTGATCTCTCAGAAGTGGTGAACGCCTCACTTCTTTCTGGGACTTTTCCAAACTCCCTTAAAACTGCAGTTGTTAAGCCCCTTCTGAAAAAGCGCAATCTTGATAACATCATGTTGAGCAACTATAGACCAATATCAAATCTTCCTTTCACAGGCAAGATTATTGAAAAGGTAGTTTTTAATCAGCTGAACAACTACTTAAATTCAAATAGATACCTGGACAATTTTCAATCTGGTTTCCGAGTGCATCACAGCACAGAGACTGCACTCATTAAGATAATAAATGATATTCGCTTTAATTCTGATTCCGGCAAAATATCAGTGCTGGTACTTCTAGATCTAAGTACTGCATTTGACACTGTCGATCATAACATACTTCTAGAGAGACTGCAAAACTGGGTCGGGCTTTCTGGGATGGCACTCAAATGGTTCAGGTCATACTTGGAAGGGAGAGGTTATTATGTGAGTATAGGAGATAAAAAGTCTAAGTGGACGGCGATGACATGCCGAGTCCCACAAGGCTCAATTCTTGCACTGCTCTTGTTTAGCCTGTATATGCTCCCACTAAGTCAGATAATGAGGAAGAACCAAATTGCCTATCACAGCTATGCTGATGATACCCAGATTTACCTAGCCTTATCTCCAAATGACTACAGCCCCATTGACTCCCTCTGCCAATGCATTGATGGAATTAACAGTTGGATGTGCCAAAACTTTCTTCAGTTAAACAAGGAGAAAACTGAAGTCATTGCATTTGGAAACAAAGATGAAGTTCTCAAGGTGAAAGCATACCTTGACTCTAGGGGTCAAACAATTAAAAATCAAGTCAGAAATCTTGGTGTGATTCTGGAGACAGACCTTAGTTTCAGTGGTCATGTAAAAGCAGTAACTAAGGAAGTCAACGGGGAAGTCGTGGCCTAATGGTGAGAGAGTCGGACTCGTAATCCAAAGGTTGCGGGTTCGAGTCTCGGGCCAGCAGGGTTTGTAGGTGGGGGGAGTGAATGTCCAGCGCTCTCTCCACCCTCAATACCACGACTGAGGTGCCCTTGAGCAAGGCACTGAACCCCCAACTGCTCCCCGGGCGCCGCAGCATAAATGGCTGCCCACTGCTCTGGGTGTGTGTTCACTGCTGTGTGTGTGTGTTCACTGCTGTGTGTGTGTGTGTGTGTGTGTGTGTTCACTGCTGTGTGTGTGCACGTTGGATGGGTTAAATGCAGAGCACGAATTTCGAGTATGGGTCACCATACTTGGAAGTATGTCACTTCACAATAAATCAGCATACTATCATCTCAAAAACATTGCAAGAATTAGATGTTTTGTTTCCAGTCAAGACTTGGAGAAACTTGTTCATGCCTTTATCACCAGCAGGGTGGATTATTGTAATGTTCTCCTCCCCGGCCTTCCCAAGAAGACCATTAGACAGCTGCAGCTCATCCAGAATGCTGCTGCCAGGATTCTGACTAGAACCAGAAAATCTGAGCATATCACACCAGTCCTCAGGTCTTTACACTGGCTTCCAGTCACATTTAGAGATTGATTTTAAAGTACTTTTACTCGTTTATAAATCACTCAATGGCCTAGGACCTAAATACATTGCAGATATGCTCACTGAATATAAACCTAACAGACCACTCAGATCATTAGGATCGAGTCAGTTAGAAATACCAAGGCTTCACACAAAACAAGGGGAGTCCGCTTTTAGCTATTATGCCGCCCGCAGTTGGAACCAGCTTCCAGAAGAGATCAGATGTGCTAAAACATTAGCCACATTTAAATCCAGACTCAAAACTCATCTGTTTAGCTGTGCATTTGTTGAATGAGCACTGTGCTATACTGACCGCACTGTATTTTATGTATAATCATTTGCTTTTCTACACTGTTTTAAATTCATTTTAAATCCATTTCTATATCATTTAAAAATTCCTTGTCTTTATTATTTTTAATTTCCTGTTTTTATTGCTGTGATTACTATTTTTAATGTCTATTTCACTTTCTTTTATTTAAAGCACTTTGAGTTCCCACTGTGTATGAAATGTTCTATATAAATAAACTTGCCTTGCCTAAGTAAAGTGAAGTTACTAAGCAGACAAAGACCACTTATAAATAATGAGACCACATTATAAAGCCGTTTGGATGTTTTCATGAAGACTTTTTATCATTTTACAGTAAAAAAACACTACTAAGATGTTCTAAGTTATTGTGCAGATCTTAAGGCAAGATATGAGACTTATCATAAATTACAACTATGGGCAATATAATCCATTGTAATTTAGGTGGATGCAACATGTTCACTGTGTCTTATAAATCATCATACACTTAAACGCTAAAACCACAAATAAGTTCAGTCATGGCCAAAAATATCGGCACCCTTGGTAAATATGATCAAAGGCAGCTGTGAAAATTAATCTGCATTTTTAATCATTTTGATCTTTTATTTAAACAATTCACAAAAATCTAACCTTTCATTGGATAAGAATTTAAAACTGGGGGGGGGGGGTATCATTATGAAATAAATGCTTTTCTCAAATACACATTGGCCACAATTAACGGCACCCTTTTATTAAATAGTTTTTTAAACCTCCATTTGCCAGTTTAACAGCTCCAAATTTTCTCCTATAATGCCTGGTGAGGCTAGAGAACACCTGACAAGAGATCAGAGACCATTCCTTCATCCAGAATCACTCCAGATCCTTCAGATTCACAGCTCCATGACGGTGCTTCTTCTCTTCAGTTCACCCCACTCATTTTCTACAGGGTTCAGGTCAGAGGACTGGAATGGCCATAGCAGAAGCTTAGTTTTGTGCAAAGTGACCCATTTTTGTGTTGTTTTTGATGTTTTCTTTGGATTATTGTACGGTTGGAAGATCCAAATATGGCCCATTATAAGATTTCTAACAGAGTCAGTCACTTATTGATTATTTATGTGTTGGTATTTGATAGAATCCATGATGCCATGTTTCAAAACAAGATGTCCAGGACCTCCAGCAGAAATATAGGTCCACAACATCAAAAATACAGCAGTATATTTCATTGTACATATGGGGTACTTTTTATCCCTGTGTTCACCAAACCCATCTTGAGTGTTTGCTGCTAAAAAGCTAATTTTTTTTATTTTATCTGACCATAGAAGCCAGTCCCATTTGAAGTTCCAGTCATGTCTGATAACTGAATATGCTGGAGTTTGTTTTTGTATGAGCTAGGAGAATTTTTCTTGAAACCCTCCCAAACAACATGTGGTGATGTAGGTGCTGTTTGACAATTTCTTTTTAAAGGTTTTCTGACCCCGAGACTCAACTATTTTCTGCAATTCTCCAGCTGTGGTCTTCGGAGAGGCTTTAGCCACTCAAACGCTCCTTCTCACCGTGCATTCGGACAATATAGACACACGTCCTCTTCCAGGCAGTTTCATAGCATTTTCTGTTGATTGGAAATTTCTAATTATTGCCCTGATGGTGAAAATGGGAATTTTCACTGTTCTAGCTCTTTTCCTAAAGCCACTTCACTAATTTGTCAAGCTCAATTATCTTTTGCTGCACATCAGAAATATATTCTTTGGTTTTTCTCATTGTGATGAATGATTAAGGGAATTTGGACTTTGTTTTCCCGTCTATTTATATTTCCGTAAAACAGGAGGCCATGGCTGGATAATTTCATGTTCATAATCACCCTGGAGTGCTCAAAATTGTGAATATGAATGGGAATATACTTCAGACATATTTTATTCATAAGAATTTCTAGGGGTGCCAATAATTGTGTCCAATGTGTATTTGAGAAAAAAATATTTATTTCATAATGATACTTCCCCCCATTTTAAATTCTTATTATCCAATGAAAGGTTAGATTTTTGTGATTTAAAAAAAATAAAAGATCAAAAGGATTAACAATGCAGATTAATTTTCACAGCCTTCTTTGATCATATTTACCAAGGGTGCCGATATTTTTGGCCATGACTAAGTATTATAACACATTAAAACTGTTCTTATGAGTATTTATGAGATGATGCAACATATTATAAGGTTATTCATTCATTATGATGCCTTAAGAATACCCTTGTAATGTATTATAAATGTGGGCTTCATTGAAAGTGTTACCCTTATGTTAATATTTTTCAACAGACTGAGACTATTTAAGGCATGGACAAGCCATTTTCATTATCACTGTCAACATGATAGGGCATGTTGGCTCTCTAAAGTAAATGACAGAAGTTGTGCAGTAGCATTCAGAGAGAGACTACATGGGAAGTGTATCTTCTTCCTCATTAGCTAAAGTATGATGTTTGCTTATTTACTGAGAAAATGACCACGCCCAACAAAAAATTCAATTACGCACACAGTTCTAGTTTCCCTTTGTCACGTGTAGATTCCTTTTGTTCGTCTTTGGACTTGTTTTGTGAAGTGTGTTCCTAGTTCTTATTATTCCGTGTGGTCAGTTCCTGTGTTTAGGACCTGTTTGCCTTGTTTATTGTCACGTTAACCCTTGTTAGTTGTCATAGCGATTAATCAGTCTCACCTGTTGCTTGTTAGCCCTTTGTTCTCCGGTGTATAAATAGCCCTTTTGTTTTTCACTTGTACTTTATTAGTCAATGTTTGCAGTTAGTTTCATGTGCCTTCCTGTTCTCCCTGTTTCAATCTTGTTTCATCTGGACTTTCATTAAACCCCTTGCTCCTAGATCCTAGCCTTCTCCTGCGTTCCATGTTCCTCGCATTATAGACTGACTGACCAAATATGGTTCTAGCAGGTGTTCGGCTCTTCCTATGTCAGGGTGGGTGCTTCTTTGAGGACCATAGCCTTGAGGTTTTGGATTTAGCTTATCATACACATTTTCTGGACAGTTTGCTCATGACTGTTTTTCACACTGGACTTAATGGACCACTCAAAACTCAACTTTCCTGTGCTGGTCCTCAAGAGATATTTTGTGAATATGTGGAGCTAGCCCTTCAGCTCTTCCTTTGTGGCCGATGATATTGTTCTGGACCACCATGTCAACAAAGCTCCAGTTCCATTCAAAATAATCTTGATTGTCCACCTGATTGTTCTCAAACTTAAATTCTGAAAAATGTTTGGACATTCACAGTAAATAACAGAAGTTGTCCCAGGAGGACTTAAAAATCTAAACAATTGTAGTAAAACACTTTATAAGTGTATTGACATAGTAACTTTTTCCTCCAGCCTCTCTAAAGGAGAGGCCATGATTTTTTAAAAATTGAATAAAATTTTATTCTATTTTTTTTGTGCATATTCTTTCATGCTCTTTGTATACTTTCCCTTTTATTATTACTCTAAAGCAATTGTGATAAAAATGCTTTTAGGAAAACTGCATTTCCTGTGTTGACAAATGACAGAGTTTTGTTTGTTGTGTTTGGACAAATGGTGCATAAATATTAGTGATTTGTGTAAAACCAATAAAAGAAGCTACAATTGCTTTTTTTATATTTGAAAGTATTGGTTGTATTAACTATTATGAAAACATTTGAGAGTTTTGTGCACAGTGTTTTGAGAAAATTATGCGCATGATTTGTAATTTGTATGAAATTAATGAAAAGGTATAATCTGTTTAGGACAAAGTGTTCAGATCACTGTGTTAAACAAGTCGAGACTTAGAGATCTGGTGACACTGGACTAAATCCAAGTTTTATGTCACTTTCAACTTTTGGCAAACCCCAAGCTGATGCTCAGAAACAGAACTGAACTCTTAAGGCCCAAAGGTGTGCACTGAACATGCAGCAACACATGCATACCACCTTCTCAGTGATAAAGAGCCGCTGGGTCACATTGACCCTTTGCTGACATTGAGACAGCCGAAACCCCAGGCTGAAGTGCGAGAACCCCTGCCACTCCAGCCTGATAGGTCACCCAGACAGACTGTCAGGTCACCGAGGTCACGGGAAAATCTCACAGCCAGCCATGAGGACATGACCTGAAGCCTCACACGCTTCAAGGCACTCACTGAGCACACACCAGACCGGCCTTCACAAGCAAGTGCACAAGTTTCCTATGAGACCTTGCAACCCCCTGAGGAAGCGCTGTAAAGTGCAAGAACTTCCGGCCAGAGCACACCAGACGTTTACTCTGGTAAAAATACGAGACTGCAATACCAGCATACTCGAAAGGGGAATGGACAGCGACAGTGTGACACACGGACAGCGTGGCCACACCTTCAAAGGAAGGGACACTTTCCAGTCTGCCAGCATGTCACAGATTGCAAACCCCATTGCCCAAGGAGGAAATGTGAACACCTGGCTAAGAGGCATTACACATAGTCTTACTCACAAGACCATTGAACTTTTAATATTCTGAGTAATAGTCACTATTCGGAAGAGACTCCTGACACACGACTCAACCCAGAATCACCACCATGGGGAGCTAAACAAGGCCATCAGTTCCCTAAGCTATGCTGTTACAGCCCAGCTAACCCTAAGCGACGAGCACAGCACCCATCGTCAGAAGGAGCTGACAAAGCCGCATAGACAAGCTGACAGTGAAAGTCCAAGATGATTTCAGACATCAGACCACTGAGTTCCTGAGAGAGCTATTGCACATATCACGCTGCACGGACAAGCTCAAAGTGAAAACCCTGGATAAACTCAAGGAACTAGACTGAGTGAAGCAGGAAACAAAGGGAAAAGTTGAACGGCTCCAAGAAGCCCTTGCAGTTGCTGAACATGACCAACGAGAACTAAAAGCTTCCCAGAAAGACATGAGAAGACATCTACAGTCTGCAGAACAGCGACTAGAGAACGCCAAAACTGACCTTAAAACAAAGACTCTAAAACAAATGCTCTGAAAGACCACCTGAAAAGGAATTAGAGCTAAGAAAAGCGGAGCCCTCATCAGCATCACCATCGCTGAGCAGAACTGGGTCCCCCATCCAAGAATTGCTACATGATGGAAGAAGTGAATGGCCACAAACAAAACATCACCAGCCCTCATCACAGAATTCTTCCCTTCTAGCAAAAGAAGAAAGCCCCTCCATGCAAGACCCTGAGGCTGCACATGAGACGACTCTTAAAGACCTTGACAAACTGGCTAAAAGGTCACTCAGTTTGACCGAACGCTGCAGAAGGCCAAGATATCCAGAAGTGGAAGCTCACGTGACTGACGGAGACAGGTAACACCACCTCAGATCCACATCCAGTCCTGAGAGTCAAAGGTCTATGAGCAGGTGCACGGCTGCACTTCCTCAAACCTTCGAACGGAACCACCGGAGAAGAGCGACCCAGGCGGAGACAATGCTGAACGTGACTAAGGTTAACACCCAAGCTGAGGATCCAAAGGCTGAGGAAAATTAGAAACCACCTGTCATCCATCCGTTGTGATCCACCTGCCATCTGACCTTCATGATCCACCTGCCATTTGACCATTAGGATCCACTGTTGTCTGAAGATGTCTCCAGGTGAACATCTTCAGCCAAAAGGGGGGATATTCTGTAGCGTCTGCTTATGATCCTTGATGGTCATTGTGGCTTTATGTCTTAAGAGACCCCTTTTAGCCTTTGACATGGGCTAAATAAGTCACAGACCTGGTTGTCTCCCCACTGTCAGATGCTAAGCAGAATTGACTATCTGTTCTCTCCATCAGACTTCAAACACATTCCAAGAGAACTAAATGACCCTCGGTACCAGGCACTGACCAGTATACCTCCACAGTACAACACACACACAACACACACGCATAGAGATATTCGCATTGAGAAATCACACGCATAGAGAAATTCTGGCAGATTTGAGCTCAGTAACTTTGGCGACTTAACTTCGGACCAATCAACCCGTGGCTGGAATGACAAAGCTTTCGCTCCTAAATTAATTCATCAAGAATCTGCGCATTATTAATGCAGCAAGACACACTCAGCATCAACAAACCAGTGCAAGAAACCGCTTGTTAACTGTTTAGACGCGCTTCTAGGCTTCGACCCATTTTGATTAAGGTGATGTAATTCTTTGATGGTTCTAACAGGTTGTGTTAGCTGATGTGCAAATCCTGCCATTATGCTCTCTCTCTCTCTCTCTCTCGCGCGCACGAGCGCTCGAGCACTCTTTCTCTCTGGTGCACAAGCGCGTCTCTCTCTCTCTCTCACTCTCTCCATGCCTTCCTTGAGTTGGCATCTATGTTTAATGTGTGTATGTTTGTGTTTAGTTCAATGTTACATGTTCCCCTGTAGTGTAATTTAATAAACATCCATATGTATTCACACTTGGTTGTCTGTGTCTGCTGCTCACAGAAACGAGGTCACTTTAACGTTCCGGTTTTGTTACATGCTCTATGAGCGATGTATTAAGAAGGGAATTATTTTTCGTGACCAGATAAATAATTTTCCTTAGAGTCAATAGACGATTGAAACTGTCCGTACTGCGGACGAACAAATCATTTTATTGTACTATTAATGGTACAGTTAATTCCTTAGGATGAACATATAATTGATAACAACCCGTTATGATAAATTATGTTCACCTCACATTGAGCAAATTTGCTACACATAAATATTGACTCTTCTCTAATTAATTCATAGAAAAACATTTATTTGAATGAACGCACATATCTTCAGGTCATTGTGTGTATTATTACTGTTCTTGTACATGTTCATGTGTATTGTATACTGTTTTATGCATGCTTATGATAGATCACTAGTTAATATCACCTCACTTATACCATGTTTGGTCTCTATCAATTCATCTTCAGATGATCTAGTTGAGAGCGAATATTACATGTTGATATCTATGCAACATATTTGTGTCCTAAGTATCTTTAGTAGTTTGTGCATTAACCCCAGGCGAATTACTTATGCAAATGACCATGTTCAGAGACAAAGAGTCGTAAACTTTCCCTCCAAAAGTTCAAGACACCATTGGCTCTTTGACACCCCAGAGGTGTGACCTCTGTATCAAATAAAGCTCTCACATCAGTGACCCGCCTGCCAGTCTGTGGTTCTGTTATGGTGCTTTTCCACTGCGTGGTACGACTCGGCTCGGTTCAGAACAGCACAGCACGGCTCATTTCGGCTCCGTTTGCGTTTCCATTGCAGTTTAGTACCGCTTTAGATTATTCACATGTCGTTATAGTTGCACTGCCTCTACTTCCGTGACTCCTGAAAAACATTTTAATTCTGCATCGCTCCATCAAGCTCTCGCTGGATCCGCTCCTCGGCTATCAAAGAGAGAGAGGGACGTCTGTACTTCCTCAACAGACAACAAAACAGCCATTTTTGGCTGTTAAAAAAGGTACGTAAATATAACAGATATTTAGCATGTCAAATATTTCACGGGCGTCGGTGACGTATCTGTGATACCCTCAGATCACGTCTTTGATCATTCACACTGCATGATTGTCACTCGCGTGAACGAGCACCGATTTGCCTCCAATTTCGGGCATTTGTCGGCGATTTATCAAAACCTGTCAGCGAGTGAAAAATCGGGCTAAAATGTGCCGTGTGAACTTGGCATAAGTATACAGCATGCTGCTAACACTCCCACCACCTCTACTCCATGTGTCTCTCTGCATAGGCCCCATTCACCCAGGACGCAATCTTCCCAGATGTCCTTCCCTCCGGCGCCGGGACGCCACGGACCCTGAGCGCACCAGCAGCGGAAGACGCGAACCAAGCCCCGGGCAATGACCTCTCCCTCTCTGCTGCCTCCGTTCTTCGAGATCTCCACCTGGAACCGCTTCGCACCACTCCGCGAGACGGAACACGACGCTGTGATCGTTGGAGACTTCATCGTCCTGCATGTCCATGCTACGTTAGCTGAAGGTAAAGTGCACACTCACTGTTTCCCCGGTGCTCGTGTTCTCGATGTTTCTCCATAGATAATCCTGAAGGGCAACAAGAGCATTGCAGCTGTCGTGCTGCACGCGGGGGTTAACGACACCAAGCTGCGGCAGACGGAGTCACTAAAGAGAGACTTCAGGAACCTGATCGAGATGGTACGCAGCACATCACCCGTGACGACAATCATCGCGTCAGGACCGCTTCCACGTATCGACAAGGAACGAAAGGTTCAGTAGAGTGTTTGCTTTAAACAAATGGTTACTGTCATGGTGTAAAGAACAGATACTGCTCTTTGTTAATAATTGGAATCTTTTCTGGGAACGTCCTAGGCTTTTTTGTGCTGTACTCTGAACTACTGTCGGACAACATCTACAGGACGCTACGCTCCATCTGACTAGTAAGCCAATTCTCAAATAACTGCTATGATGACTTTTGTCCTACCCACTTAAATGATAGAAGTACTTGCGTTGTCCAATCTATAAAGACAAATAGTGAGGTCAAAATATAAATTAAATGCAGGATCTAGAAAATAATCTGCTAGTGATTAAACCAGAAAAATGCAAAATAAATTGAAAGTGACGTGACATGTGGCCAAGTATGGTGACCCATACTCGGAATTAGTACACACACACACACACACACACACGGAGCAGTGGGCAGCCATTTATGCTACGGCACCCAGGGAGCAGTTGGGGGTTAGGTGCCTTGCTCAAGGGTCTCACCTCAGTCGTGGTATTGAGGATGGAGAGAGCGGTGGACATTCACTCCTCCCACCTACAATCCCTGCCGGACCTGAGACTCGAATCTCTAACCATTAGGCCACGACTTCCCATAAATGAGCAAAAACAATTTAAAACAAAGCTTGGGCTCCTAAACATTAGGTCACTCACACCCAAAGCTATTGTAGTTATTGTAAATGATATGATCACAGATAATAATTTTGACTACAAAATTTATCTACTTGACTGAAATCTGGCTTAAACCAAATGATTATATTGGTCTAAATGAGTCTACTCCACCAAGCTACTGTTATGAGCCCCGTCAGACTGGTCATGGCGGCGGTGTTACAACAATATTTCACGAGTTCACACTTACATATATTTAGCACGAGTAAGGTAATGCGTATTTGGCGAGTATAGTAATGCGTAGTTGGCGTGCTGTCCTGGGGAAGGGCTCCGGGCTAGGGTTAGGTATCTAAGAATCCAGAAATCAGAACAGGTCTGATCTCGGTTAGGCACTGGCACACATTTCAAAGGCCCGCTTCCGTCCCAACTCCAAAAAAGAACCCCCTCCAACAGCACCTCCACATGTTTTATTTGTTCCCATTGTTCTAAATGTTGTCTCATAGAGTCTGTGTCCTGTATCTCCTCCAAACAGGTGTATATTTATTGGTCTGATGTTGTTTTAATATTGTGTATATGTATATTTATGTATTTAAAACCATCATGATAAAAAATCAGTAATATATTTATTAGTGCAATTTAAGCAATCATGATTAAGTAATATATTCTATTAACTCTCACAAGTCCCCACATGTCCATCAAGTGGTAAAACGTTATATTGTGCATCTCTATCTACCCCATGACCTTTTGACCCCTGTATTATATTTTAAAGACTGAAATTGTTGTTACTAAACAGAATACTTTTTCTTGAGTTAATTAAATGTACAAAATCAATGTAATTAGCAAAACAGGGCCACAACACCAAGGGTTCACCGTGTCAGGGCTGGGACGCCGAGGGCCCACCACCCAAGGGCTGCAAAATCAAGGTGCACGCCAACCAGGTGCACCCCAATCAGGTGTTCTCCTGCCAGGGGTATTCGCCCAAGGTCTACCATCTCTAGGTGTAAGGTTTGAGGTGGGTGAATTCATTAGGTCTACCATCTCTAGGTGTAAGGTTTGAGGTGGGTGAATTCATTAGGTCTACCAACTCTAGGTGTCAGGTTTGAGGTGGGTGAATTCATTAGGTCTACCATCTCTAGGTGTCAGGTTTGAGGTGGGTGAATTCATTAGGTCTACCAACTCTAGGTGTCAGGTTTGGGGTGGGTGAATCCATTAGGTCCACTAAATCTAGGTGTAAGATTTGGGATGATAAGTTTCGTCAATTCCAGTGGCTTTAGGTGTTAGGTGTATGGGGGTGTACACCATAAAATAGGGTGTCTTTAGGTGTCAGGTGTGATGGGTTAGGGTTAGGGTTAGGGAGTAAAAAATCCAATGATCGGACCAGAGTCCAATCATGGTTGTGCACGGGCTCTGTACATCACCGGCCGCCAATCCTCGGCTTCCAGTGATCCAAAAACATATTTCTGTTGATGCAAAAAATCCCAAATAGGGCTCAGAGAACTAGTGGTTATGCCACCTAGGTTTGCACAGCGATTTGTGTCGGTTAGGTTCAGTGTGTGTGCTGTTGTGCACGTTTCCGCAAAGAAAAAAGCAGTGAGCGTACCACTTCATCGGTATAGATGAAGGAAATAATTTTTCTTTGGCTCTCTACGTCACCCATTCTCATGACGGAGGCCTAAAAGTGGACGTCCAGGCCTTTGCGCAACGTTTCGGACTCTTGCTGGTCCTTCTTCAGGCGAGCTCTGGACACAAAATGGCTGGAATTCTCTACAGCAGCCATGTGCTGTTTCTAAGTGGGCGTGTCCCCACACACACACACACCAAATCACTCCACATCACGTATGTTGTGCTTCAAAAATAAACAAGTTGTTTTAAACTGTTGTTTTTACTGTATTGTACTGTTTTAACTATATTAACTATTTTTGCATCCCCAGAAAATGTTCTCAGAGTCCCCGGTCACCAAGGAGAGGTCCATAGCTGCAGGCACTGGCTTTGGTTAGGGAGTAAAAAATCCAATGATCGGACCAGAGTCCAATCATGGTTGTGCACGGGCTCTGTACATCACCGGCCGCCAATCCTCGGCTTCCAGTGATCCAAAAACATATTTCTGTTGATGCAAAAAATCCCAAATAGGGCTCAGAGAACTAGTGGTTATGCCACCTAGGTTTGCACAGCGATTTGTGTCGGTTAGGTTCAGTGTGTGTGCTGTTGTGCACGTTTCCGCAAAGAAAAAAGCAGTGAGCGTACCACTTCATCGGTATAGGGTTAGGGTTAGGGTTAGGGTTAGGGTTAGGGTTAGGAATTAAAAATCTCCAAAGGTCAGACTAGTCTGACCTTGGTTGTGCACTGGCCTACATTTCCGCTGCCCGCTTCAGTGCCTGCTTGAATTCGGCCCCTCATCTCAGCGCCCACCAAACCTCATCCTCCTTTGTCTGTGTCTTTTGGATGTTTCCTCTTTTATTTTTAATTTTTTGTCTGTGTATTTTGGATGTTTCCTCTTTTATTTTTAAATTAACGGATTAATTAATTAGGGGTATTTTAGTCTAGGGGTTAAAGCGTTTTAGGTGTAAAGTATAAGAGGGGAATTTTACTCAGGGTTAGTGACCTTAGGTTTAGGGCCATGTTTGGGGTCAAGGTTAGATAATTGTACCCATTAGGGTAAAAACCGTCAGGTGTCTAGAATTCACATGGTCACTCAGGGCTAAGTTTTAGGCGTCAGAGGGGAATTTTACTCAGGGTTAGTGACCTTAGGTTTAGGCCCATGTGTAGGTCGAGTTTTTAGATTAACCAATTAATTAATTAGGGGTATTTTAGTCTAGGGGTAAAAGCTTTTTAGGTGTCAGGTATAAAAGGGGAATTTTCCTCAGGGTTAGTGACCTTAGGTTTAGGGCCATGTTTGGGGTCAAGGTTAGATAATTGTACCCATTAGGGTAAAAACCGTCAGGTGTCTAGAATTCACATGGTCACTCAGGGCTAAGTTTAGGCGTCAGTCAGATGTTACTTCTGAAAAATAAAGAGTCACAGTTTTTGATTAATTTTATTGATCATGTGGATATTAGAAAAAGAAAATTAAATATAAGGTTCTATCAACAGAAAAAGATGAATAACAAATAAGAAACGAATGGATAGAAGAGATCATATCATCACGCCTCATTCAGTCCTCTTGGGTAGAGACTGTCAAGTCGTCTGATCCAGGTTCTTTCCGTCCTGAGCCTCTCGCCGAGGGACCAAAGAGGATTGGATTCAAGGGCAGTGACCCTCATGGCTTCCAAGCCATGTATCATGAAGTGTCTCACTACATACCGTCTTTTCTCAATTTTATTTTTAATGTTATATGTGTGCTGGTAAATCCTTTGTAGCAACTGGTTCTTTGTCTGTCCTACATATTGTTTATCACATTTCCTACAGAAAATCAGATAAATGCAGTTAGACACTTGGGGAGGCATGTTTTGTTGAGTGGAGTAAATCTGTTTGTTAGTCTTATTTTGAACCCATCTTCTGTGTGTTAAATGTTTGTGTGTTTTACCTCTGGATTTGGGTTGTGTTGATTTTATTTTACTACAAACTAATGTGTCTAATAGATTAGTGTTTCTTTTATACGCAGCGATCGGCCTATGTTTTCGTAATGTATACGTGGGTTCAATAAATTTTGTAAAGTTTCCCTTGGTGGCTTTATTTAATTGAATACTGTGTTGTGAAAAAAATGATACCAAGGGAACAATTTTGTTTCTTTCTTGTGTAATTTTAACCGGATTCGTGACCGATTGATTGAATGACCTGATGGCCTTTCTGAGGTATCTTCTGGAGTATTTTCTTCTTTTCTTCAAGGCCTTAAAAAGAATCTTTACTGCTTTCCTGAATTCTGTTTCTTGTGAGCATATACGATAGAATCTGAGAAGTTGTGACTTCAGTATGCCACGAAAAGTATGGCTTGGATGAAAACTATCCCTATGCAGTAAGCAGTGCGTATCCGTAGGCTTGAAGAAAACCTTGTAGTCGAGGTATCCCGTCTCAGAAAAGTTTGGTCCTTTGTACGTCACAACATCTAAGAAATTTACTTCTGATGAGTTCGTTTCAAATTTAATCTTTATCGACTCCTGCTGACGATTAAGATGATGTGTAAATTTTCTAAACTCATCCATGCCATGGGTCCAAATGCCCCAGATGTCATCCAAAAATCTGAAATATGCAAACGGTTTTACGTGAAAAGATGCTAAGGCCCTCCGTTCCCAAGAGGCCATGAATATATTGGCGTACGACGGAGCGAACTTTTTGCCCATCGCCGTGCCTTTTATCTGTAAATGAAATTTTGAGTCAAATTCGAAGTCATTTTTTGTAAGATTTATTTCCAATAGTTTTAATATATAATTGTCCGGCCTCTTGGGATCCGGGAACCTTAGCATACAATCCTTCACGGCCTTCATGCCCTCTGTTGTCTCGATGTTTGTATACAAACTGTCGATATCTATGGTAAACAAGAGTGAATCAGTGGGGACCAAAAGATTTTTTGTTTTTTGAATAAAATCATAAGTATCTTTGAGATAACTTTCGTGCTTTTGCGAAATTGGGCCTAGAAAATATTCTATGAATTCTGCCGTGTAGTAAGACTCGCTGTCACAGTCAGAAACAATGGGCCTTCCTGGAGGTATCTGAAAAGCCTTACTCCAACTCCCAGGATCCTTGTGGATCTTTGGTAAAAGATAAAACCGCCTGGGCCTAGGCGTTCCCGATCCAAGTAGATAATTCTTTTGTTCGCCACTGATTACTCCCTTGTCACACATCTCTTCTAAGATGGTTCTTATTTCCAATGAAGTCTGAGGGTACATAGGTGCCGTGAGGGGCTTGTAATGATCTTTAACTTCTAGCTGTCTCCTCCCCTCCCACAGATAGTCTTCCTTATCCATGAGAACCACAGCATTTCCCTTATCGGCCGGTTTGATCACCAATCTATTATTCTTCTGTAATTCTTTGATTGCTTGTTTTTCGCGTGTTGTAAGATTCTGTTTTTCTATCAGGCCCCAATTTAGGTGGTTAAATGCGTACATGTCTGCTCTGATAAGGGATCTAACATGTGGGGGTAAGCTAGAGAGAGTCGGTGTCCACTCTGACCCGTGAGTGAATGGCAGTTTCTTTTTATTACTTTTTTTATTTTCAAAAAAACTTTCTAATTTCAACCTTCTGTGATATTTTTGTAAACCTTGTAATAATTCTAATTTTTGTGTCCTCACGTTTTGTGGTGTAGGGACGAACGAGAGTCCTCTGAGAAGTACTGCCCTCTGCTCAATTGACAGAGTGGACGACGATAGATTAACTATTAATTTATCTTGACTATTTATAGGGTTCACGGTTCTCAAAAGTTTAAAGACCGTGCCCAGTGCTCCAACATATGACGAGCTGTTGATGATGTCCAATGTATTAAGTCACTCTCAACCCTGAATTGACCAGAGGGCAGTGAATCCAGGAAATTGAGGTTTGTTCTGATGTACTCATTAATATCCAGTAGAAGATCCTGTTCTTCTCTGGGAAGTTGATCACTAAAATTGACCACTGGTACCACTACTTCAGTGTGTGGTAACCGGGTTCTGGCCAATCTATAAGCCCTGTGGATCTCCTTGCTGGTCGTTGAGAAACATCTTTGGGAACGGTTGTTCAGGCCAAACGACATCACCAAGATCTCCGGTTCCAAGGCAATAGTAGCTCTTTCCACTAAATTGCCAGCGTGTTGGAATTTAGCTCCCGGAAAGCTATCTATTTGTAAATCTGGGATATTAAATGCTGGAATTCTGGACACGTTGGAGTCTCCAATAATGATAAACTTTTTCTTTAGATTGAGACTCCAATCCATTTGTTTTCTGTCCGTATTGATGTGTCGATATGGCCGACCTACCGACCTCGGTGTTGTAGGAGTGGTCGGAGCAACCGTTTCCCCCTGTTGAGCTTCTTTCTGACGTGATTCTGTCACACTTTCGGATTGTGTGACTTCCTTCTGTCCCTCTGTTTCATTTTCTCGAATCATCTCTTCTAAGAGTTCTAACTGCCTGGCTGCATCTCCTGAGTATGGTTGAATCTCTCCCGAGTCCTCAGAAAAGGTCACAGGAGAACCAGGTAGTCTAATGAGGGAGGGGAGAGGAGGTTGTGCCCCTGCGATCCCCATTAAGGTTGTTGCACCTTTCTTTATGTTATGTTCAATGCGTGTTGTTGTCACGTCTTCCCTTTCTTGTACCCGTAGTAATTCACGAGAGGGTGAAAGAGGGTTTTGTGTTTTCTGTTGTGTTTCGACCATGTTTGTAGTCTGTTTTTCAACCGTGTCTGTTTGTTCCTCTGTGTTAACTAGCAAGTCAGTAAAAATCCTCCTAGGTTTTCTTTGTGGGAGAGGTGGAACTGATCTGACTGGTGTTGGTTCCAGAACCGGTCTGGGTTCAAGAGGGGGGAACTCCGTATCAAAGGACCAATCCCCTCGAATCGGAGGGGTATTAGTCGTACCGTTCGGAGTCTCTCGTCCCCTTGGAGATGTTTGTACGTAAATATGTGTTGTGCCTGGTTTGGGCCTCACTGTTTGTGTTTCACGTGGAGCTTCATCCACGGCAGTAGCACGTGACTCCTTTTCCCGTTCCCTTCGATCATATTCATCACATGATTCTGCCGTGAAGAGTGCTTCGACACGTGTGAAAATGTCTGGGTCTACCCGTCTCCCAAAGTTCTTGTTGGTCCAGGTCTTCGCAATTTCGAAGGCCCGGAACCAATCCTCTGGGTCTGTTTGTCGTCTGAGTTCTGTTAATGTTTTTTCCACCGACGTTTCATAGTGTTCTTCCAATATCGATTGCGCATTGTGTGCCCAATTCTTTGCATTGCCCTCCAGAAGTTTTTTGACTCTATCATCGGGCAGTGCCGGTTTGATGGAATTAATTAACAGGTCTGTTAATCGTTTAAAAGTCACGGGTGTATTATTTGTCACTTTAGTAGTTGTTTTGTTTAAGTGGTGTACAAATCTAATCAGTTTGTACATGACCTTTACTGTGGTTCTTAGTTTTGTTGTAGCTGGAATGTAATTTGATTTCTGATTAGTTTGATCAAAATATCTCCTAGGTCTGCCCTTTCCTCTCCCTTCTTTATGAGGAAAGCGGCGTGTCTCCCTATCTCTTTGAAACCTGTTCGGTGGTTGTTCTATTCTGCTGTCTCTACTCACTCCGTTGACGCACGAGAAGCCACCCGCTCCGTCACCGGCCGAGCCATGAGAGGATTCAACGTATACATCTCTTTTGCTCCAGGCCCGTGGTTCGGATGGTTCCGTTTCATGAAGGGTGTCCCTTTCTTGCACGAAAGTTTGGTATTCACGTGAATCATAATCTCGAGGATTATATTCACGTTCATTGTCATCATCATAATAATGCCAATTTTCATCACCCTCATTCCTCCTGCGTCTAACTAGAGCCTTTCTGTGGTTTCTACGAGCTGTTCTAGTCATTCGTTTTTGTGGTCTCACCTGATCAAAGTCACTGTACGATTGATCAGTGTTATATGTGTCTTGTGGGAAAGTTCTGACCAGCCTGTGGTCAGAAAACAGACCCCTATCGGTGAGAGCACGTCTGTCTGTTTGTTGTCTTTGTCTGTATTGAGTATTTGTGAATTCCCTTCTTCGTGGGAAAAAGTTTTCATTTTTGTTTTGAGGATATCTGTTTTTTCTTTCTTTGTAGTCAGGAAAATATCTGTTTTCCCATTCTTGTTCCCTGAATCTTCCTAAACTAAACTCCATACCCTCTTGGTATGTGTTTCTGTTTGGCAGAGATCTAGATCTGTGATTAGGACAATATGTATGAATATTATTCTTGTTATAACGATGATCATCTTGACCATCGCTATATACACTTTGTCCTTGTTTGGTGGCCCAAAAACGGGCCTTTTGTTTATATTCTGTGTCCCGAAATCGGCGTGGATCTACTAAATCGTCTTCAAAAGACAAATCCTCCATATCCATCCACCGATTTCGTGGTTGTTTACCAGCACGGGGATGTGCTGTTTGTTTGTTTAAGAAATAACGTCGTTCTTCGTCAGGTGGTACGGACGTGAATCTGACGTTGTTTCTTTGCATCGTTCTCGGTCTGTATCTCTCAAAATGTCTCGTCATGACAGTTGTTATTATCTATCAATCTGGTGGAATTCCTGAAAACACGACGTTACTGTATCACGCGACGTTTCGAAGTAGATAACTTCTTCCTCAGGCCACAGAACGTCGTCTTCCTAGAATGTAACCGATCAAAGCTTTAACTACCTATCGCTGTGAGAGCTTGGAGAGAAATGAGTCTCTGTAGCCTCTCCCTCGTCGAACAGCAACCCGAGGGGGGCGTGGCCATGACGTCATAGCCTCCCAGTTCTCTCAGATCGCTATTTTATATCCAATATTATAAAATGTAACCTGTATTCCTGTATTTTAATATTTTTAATCCTGTAATCGTTCTGTTCCAAGATGAAATATATTGTTTGTTGCCATTTTTAACTTTTTAAAGGTGTTTTTAGTGAGTTTTAAAGTTAACAATCGAATTAATTTATACACTCCTCATCAAATCCACTCCAAACCTCTACATATATGTAGGTGATGTTAACTAGTATTTTTTGTGATGATTTTCAAGACGGGGCATTGAGATTTTTCTTTTTGAAACTTGTAAAAATTGAAAATCTTATAAACTATGTCAGATTTTCCACGTGCTGCCCCAAAAAACCTTTCACTGTTCTTCCATACTGACGTTATAAAAAATAAAAATCTATTTTTGACTGTTAGTTTTCTTTGGGGTTGATGCTCGAGTGTAAAACACAGGATTATTATGGAAAAATGAATGTATAAGTGTATAACATTGTGATTTGTTGTGATAATCATGCTCCTTCTATCCATTGTGTACCAAAGGTTTCTGTAATTATGATAAAACCCAGAAATTATGTGTAAAAAAAGTGTAAAATAGACAGTAAACCAATATATGTTTTAAAGCCATTCTGTGTGCTTTTCTATAGCTCCATCTTGTGGCCTGATGGCCGAAGTGCCATGTGGGCAAACATGTAGTCTCAATTACTCTGTTTAATATATCCACTATAAATAAATAAATTACTACTATGTTTATAGTATTATTATATGTGAAGATAAGTGAGGTGGGCACTGATTACAGGGCTTCCTTCTCCCAGGCACCAAAGTGCAGAGACGTGGCACGGGCTTGAGTTAGGAATTAAAAATCTCCAAAGGTCAGACTAGTCTGACCTTGGTTGTGCACTGGCCTACATTTCCGCTGCCCGCTTCAGTGCCTGCTTGAATTCGGCCCCTCATCTCAGCGCCCACCAAACCTCATCCTCCTTTGTCTGTGTCTTTTGGATGTTTCCTCTTTTATTTTTAATTTTTTGTCTGTGTATTTTGGATGTTTCCTCTTTTATTTTTAAATTAACGGATTAATTAATTAGGGGTATTTTAGTCTAGGGGTTAAAGCGTTTTAGGTGTAAAGTATAAGAGGGGAATTTTACTCAGGGTTAGTGACCTTAGGTTTAGGGCCATGTTTGGGGTCAAGGTTAGATAATTGTACCCATTAGGGTAAAAACCGTCAGGTGTCTAGAATTCACATGGTCACTCAGGGCTAAGTTTTAGGCGTCAGAGGGGAATTTTACTCAGGGTTAGTGACCTTAGGTTTAGGCCCATGTGTAGGTCGAGTTTTTAGATTAACCAATTAATTAATTAGGGGTATTTTAGTCTAGGGGTAAAAGCTTTTTAGGTGTCAGGTATAAAAGGGGAATTTTCCTCAGGGTTAGTGACCTTAGGTTTAGGGCCATGTTTGGGGTCAAGGTTAGATAATTGTACCCATTAGGGTAAAAACCGTCAGGTGTCTAGAATTCACATGGTCACTCAGGGCTAAGTTTAGGCGTCAGTCAGATGTTACTTCTGAAAAATAAAGAGTCACAGTTTTTGATTAATTTTATTGATCATGTGGATATTAGAAAAAGAAAATTAAATATAAGGTTCTATCAACAGAAAAAGATGAATAACAAATAAGAAACGAATGGATAGAAGAGATCATATCATCACGCCTCATTCAGTCCTCTTGGGTAGAGACTGTCAAGTCGTCTGATCCAGGTTCTTTCCGTCCTGAGCCTCTCGCCGAGGGACCAAAGAGGATTGGATTCAAGGGCAGTGACCCTCATGGCTTCCAAGCCATGTATCATGAAGTGTCTCACTACATACCGTCTTTTCTCAATTTTATTTTTAATGTTATATGTGTGCTGGTAAATCCTTTGTAGCAACTGGTTCTTTGTCTGTCCTACATATTGTTTATCACATTTCCTACAGAAAATCAGATAAATGCAGTTAGACACTTGGGGAGGCATGTTTTGTTGAGTGGAGTAAATCTGTTTGTTAGTCTTATTTTGAACCCATCTTCTGTGTGTTAAATGTTTGTGTGTTTTACCTCTGGATTTGGGTTGTGTTGATTTTATTTTACTACAAACTAATGTGTCTAATAGATTAGTGTTTCTTTTATACGCAGCGATCGGCCTATGTTTTCGTAATGTATACGTGGGTTCAATAAATTTTGTAAAGTTTCCCTTGGTGGCTTTATTTAATTGAATACTGTGTTGTGAAAAAAATGATACCAAGGGAACAATTTTGTTTCTTTCTTGTGTAATTTTAACCGGATTCGTGACCGATTGATTGAATGACCTGATGGCCTTTCTGAGGTATCTTCTGGAGTATTTTCTTCTTTTCTTCAAGGCCTTAAAAAGAATCTTTACTGCTTTCCTGAATTCTGTTTCTTGTGAGCATATACGATAGAATCTGAGAAGTTGTGACTTCAGTATGCCACGAAAAGTATGGCTTGGATGAAAACTATCCCTATGCAGTAAGCAGTGCGTATCCGTAGGCTTGAAGAAAACCTTGTAGTCGAGGTATCCCGTCTCAGAAAAGTTTGGTCCTTTGTACGTCACAACATCTAAGAAATTTACTTCTGATGAGTTCGTTTCAAATTTAATCTTTATCGACTCCTGCTGACGATTAAGATGATGTGTAAATTTTCTAAACTCATCCATGCCATGGGTCCAAATGCCCCAGATGTCATCCAAAAATCTGAAATATGCAAACGGTTTTACGTGAAAAGATGCTAAGGCCCTCCGTTCCCAAGAGGCCATGAATATATTGGCGTACGACGGAGCGAACTTTTTGCCCATCGCCGTGCCTTTTATCTGTAAATGAAATTTTGAGTCAAATTCGAAGTCATTTTTTGTAAGATTTATTTCCAATAGTTTTAATATATAATTGTCCGGCCTCTTGGGATCCGGGAACCTTAGCATACAATCCTTCACGGCCTTCATGCCCTCTGTTGTCTCGATGTTTGTATACAAACTGTCGATATCTATGGTAAACAAGAGTGAATCAGTGGGGACCAAAAGATTTTTTGTTTTTTGAATAAAATCATAAGTATCTTTGAGATAACTTTCGTGCTTTTGCGAAATTGGGCCTAGAAAATATTCTATGAATTCTGCCGTGTAGTAAGACTCGCTGTCACAGTCAGAAACAATGGGCCTTCCTGGAGGTATCTGAAAAGCCTTACTCCAACTCCCAGGATCCTTGTGGATCTTTGGTAAAAGATAAAACCGCCTGGGCCTAGGCGTTCCCGATCCAAGTAGATAATTCTTTTGTTCGCCACTGATTACTCCCTTGTCACACATCTCTTCTAAGATGGTTCTTATTTCCAATGAAGTCTGAGGGTACATAGGTGCCGTGAGGGGCTTGTAATGATCTTTAACTTCTAGCTGTCTCCTCCCCTCCCACAGATAGTCTTCCTTATCCATGAGAACCACAGCATTTCCCTTATCGGCCGGTTTGATCACCAATCTATTATTCTTCTGTAATTCTTTGATTGCTTGTTTTTCGCGTGTTGTAAGATTCTGTTTTTCTATCAGGCCCCAATTTAGGTGGTTAAATGCGTACATGTCTGCTCTGATAAGGGATCTAACATGTGGGGGTAAGCTAGAGAGAGTCGGTGTCCACTCTGACCCGTGAGTGAATGGCAGTTTCTTTTTATTACTTTTTTTATTTTCAAAAAAACTTTCTAATTTCAACCTTCTGTGATATTTTTGTAAACCTTGTAATAATTCTAATTTTTGTGTCCTCACGTTTTGTGGTGTAGGGACGAACGAGAGTCCTCTGAGAAGTACTGCCCTCTGCTCAATTGACAGAGTGGACGACGATAGATTAACTATTAATTTATCTTGACTATTTATAGGGTTCACGGTTCTCAAAAGTTTAAAGACCGTGCCCAGTGCTCCAACATATGACGAGCTGTTGATGATGTCCAATGTATTAAGTCACTCTCAACCCTGAATTGACCAGAGGGCAGTGAATCCAGGAAATTGAGGTTTGTTCTGATGTACTCATTAATATCCAGTAGAAGATCCTGTTCTTCTCTGGGAAGTTGATCACTAAAATTGACCACTGGTACCACTACTTCAGTGTGTGGTAACCGGGTTCTGGCCAATCTATAAGCCCTGTGGATCTCCTTGCTGGTCGTTGAGAAACATCTTTGGGAACGGTTGTTCAGGCCAAACGACATCACCAAGATCTCCGGTTCCAAGGCAATAGTAGCTCTTTCCACTAAATTGCCAGCGTGTTGGAATTTAGCTCCCGGAAAGCTATCTATTTGTAAATCTGGGATATTAAATGCTGGAATTCTGGACACGTTGGAGTCTCCAATAATGATAAACTTTTTCTTTAGATTGAGACTCCAATCCATTTGTTTTCTGTCCGTATTGATGTGTCGATATGGCCGACCTACCGACCTCGGTGTTGTAGGAGTGGTCGGAGCAACCGTTTCCCCCTGTTGAGCTTCTTTCTGACGTGATTCTGTCACACTTTCGGATTGTGTGACTTCCTTCTGTCCCTCTGTTTCATTTTCTCGAATCATCTCTTCTAAGAGTTCTAACTGCCTGGCTGCATCTCCTGAGTATGGTTGAATCTCTCCCGAGTCCTCAGAAAAGGTCACAGGAGAACCAGGTAGTCTAATGAGGGAGGGGAGAGGAGGTTGTGCCCCTGCGATCCCCATTAAGGTTGTTGCACCTTTCTTTATGTTATGTTCAATGCGTGTTGTTGTCACGTCTTCCCTTTCTTGTACCCGTAGTAATTCACGAGAGGGTGAAAGAGGGTTTTGTGTTTTCTGTTGTGTTTCGACCATGTTTGTAGTCTGTTTTTCAACCGTGTCTGTTTGTTCCTCTGTGTTAACTAGCAAGTCAGTAAAAATCCTCCTAGGTTTTCTTTGTGGGAGAGGTGGAACTGATCTGACTGGTGTTGGTTCCAGAACCGGTCTGGGTTCAAGAGGGGGGAACTCCGTATCAAAGGACCAATCCCCTCGAATCGGAGGGGTATTAGTCGTACCGTTCGGAGTCTCTCGTCCCCTTGGAGATGTTTGTACGTAAATATGTGTTGTGCCTGGTTTGGGCCTCACTGTTTGTGTTTCACGTGGAGCTTCATCCACGGCAGTAGCACGTGACTCCTTTTCCCGTTCCCTTCGATCATATTCATCACATGATTCTGCCGTGAAGAGTGCTTCGACACGTGTGAAAATGTCTGGGTCTACCCGTCTCCCAAAGTTCTTGTTGGTCCAGGTCTTCGCAATTTCGAAGGCCCGGAACCAATCCTCTGGGTCTGTTTGTCGTCTGAGTTCTGTTAATGTTTTTTCCACCGACGTTTCATAGTGTTCTTCCAATATCGATTGCGCATTGTGTGCCCAATTCTTTGCATTGCCCTCCAGAAGTTTTTTGACTCTATCATCGGGCAGTGCCGGTTTGATGGAATTAATTAACAGGTCTGTTAATCGTTTAAAAGTCACGGGTGTATTATTTGTCACTTTAGTAGTTGTTTTGTTTAAGTGGTGTACAAATCTAATCAGTTTGTACATGACCTTTACTGTGGTTCTTAGTTTTGTTGTAGCTGGAATGTAATTTGATTTCTGATTAGTTTGATCAAAATATCTCCTAGGTCTGCCCTTTCCTCTCCCTTCTTTATGAGGAAAGCGGCGTGTCTCCCTATCTCTTTGAAACCTGTTCGGTGGTTGTTCTATTCTGCTGTCTCTACTCACTCCGTTGACGCACGAGAAGCCACCCGCTCCGTCACCGGCCGAGCCATGAGAGGATTCAACGTATACATCTCTTTTGCTCCAGGCCCGTGGTTCGGATGGTTCCGTTTCATGAAGGGTGTCCCTTTCTTGCACGAAAGTTTGGTATTCACGTGAATCATAATCTCGAGGATTATATTCACGTTCATTGTCATCATCATAATAATGCCAATTTTCATCACCCTCATTCCTCCTGCGTCTAACTAGAGCCTTTCTGTGGTTTCTACGAGCTGTTCTAGTCATTCGTTTTTGTGGTCTCACCTGATCAAAGTCACTGTACGATTGATCAGTGTTATATGTGTCTTGTGGGAAAGTTCTGACCAGCCTGTGGTCAGAAAACAGACCCCTATCGGTGAGAGCACGTCTGTCTGTTTGTTGTCTTTGTCTGTATTGAGTATTTGTGAATTCCCTTCTTCGTGGGAAAAAGTTTTCATTTTTGTTTTGAGGATATCTGTTTTTTCTTTCTTTGTAGTCAGGAAAATATCTGTTTTCCCATTCTTGTTCCCTGAATCTTCCTAAACTAAACTCCATACCCTCTTGGTATGTGTTTCTGTTTGGCAGAGATCTAGATCTGTGATTAGGACAATATGTATGAATATTATTCTTGTTATAACGATGATCATCTTGACCATCGCTATATACACTTTGTCCTTGTTTGGTGGCCCAAAAACGGGCCTTTTGTTTATATTCTGTGTCCCGAAATCGGCGTGGATCTACTAAATCGTCTTCAAAAGACAAATCCTCCATATCCATCCACCGATTTCGTGGTTGTTTACCAGCACGGGGATGTGCTGTTTGTTTGTTTAAGAAATAACGTCGTTCTTCGTCAGGTGGTACGGACGTGAATCTGACGTTGTTTCTTTGCATCGTTCTCGGTCTGTATCTCTCAAAATGTCTCGTCATGACAGTTGTTATTATCTATCAATCTGGTGGAATTCCTGAAAACACGACGTTACTGTATCACGCGACGTTTCGAAGTAGATAACTTCTTCCTCAGGCCACAGAACGTCGTCTTCCTAGAATGTAACCGATCAAAGCTTTAACTACCTATCGCTGTGAGAGCTTGGAGAGAAATGAGTCTCTGTAGCCTCTCCCTCGTCGAACAGCAACCCGAGGGGGGCGTGGCCATGACGTCATAGCCTCCCAGTTCTCTCAGATCGCTATTTTATATCCAATATTATAAAATGTAACCTGTATTCCTGTATTTTAATATTTTTAATCCTGTAATCGTTCTGTTCCAAGATGAAATATATTGTTTGTTGCCATTTTTAACTTTTTAAAGGTGTTTTTAGTGAGTTTTAAAGTTAACAATCGAATTAATTTATACACTCCTCATCAAATCCACTCCAAACCTCTACATATATGTAGGTGATGTTAACTAGTATTTTTTGTGATGATTTTCAAGACGGGGCATTGAGATTTTTCTTTTTGAAACTTGTAAAAATTGAAAATCTTATAAACTATGTCAGATTTTCCACGTGCTGCCCCAAAAAACCTTTCACTGTTCTTCCATACTGACGTTATAAAAAATAAAAATCTATTTTTGACTGTTAGTTTTCTTTGGGGTTGATGCTCGAGTGTAAAACACAGGATTATTATGGAAAAATGAATGTATAAGTGTATAACATTGTGATTTGTTGTGATAATCATGCTCCTTCTATCCATTGTGTACCAAAGGTTTCTGTAATTATGATAAAACCCAGAAATTATGTGTAAAAAAAGTGTAAAATAGACAGTAAACCAATATATGTTTTAAAGCCATTCTGTGTGCTTTTCTATAGCTCCATCTTGTGGCCTGATGGCCGAAGTGCCATGTGGGCAAACATGTAGTCTCAATTACTCTGTTTAATATATCCACTATAAATAAATAAATTACTACTATGTTTATAGTATTATTATATGTGAAGATAAGTGAGGTGGGCACTGATTACAGGGCTTCCTTCTCCCAGGCACCAAAGTGCAGAGACGTGGCACGGGCTTGAGTTAGGAATTAAAAATCTCCAAAGGTCAGACTAGTCTGACCTTGGTTGTGCACTGGCCTACATTTCCGCTGCCCGCTTCAGTGCCTGCTTGAATTCGGCCCCTCATCTCAGCGCCCACCAAACCTCATCCTCCTTTGTCTGTGTCTTTTGGATGTTTCCTCTTTTATTTTTAATTTTTTGTCTGTGTATTTTGGATGTTTCCTCTTTTATTTTTAAATTAACGGATTAATTAATTAGGGGTATTTTAGTCTAGGGGTTAAAGCGTTTTAGGTGTAAAGTATAAGAGGGGAATTTTACTCAGGGTTAGTGACCTTAGGTTTAGGGCCATGTTTGGGGTCAAGGTTAGATAATTGTACCCATTAGGGTAAAAACCGTCAGGTGTCTAGAATTCACATGGTCACTCAGGGCTAAGTTTTAGGCGTCAGAGGGGAATTTTACTCAGGGTTAGTGACCTTAGGTTTAGGCCCATGTGTAGGTCGAGTTTTTAGATTAACCAATTAATTAATTAGGGGTATTTTAGTCTAGGGGTAAAAGCTTTTTAGGTGTCAGGTATAAAAGGGGAATTTTCCTCAGGGTTAGTGACCTTAGGTTTAGGGCCATGTTTGGGGTCAAGGTTAGATAATTGTACCCATTAGGGTAAAAACCGTCAGGTGTCTAGAATTCACATGGTCACTCAGGGCTAAGTTTAGGCGTCAGTCAGATGTTACTTCTGAAAAATAAAGAGTCACAGTTTTTGATTAATTTTATTGATCATGTGGATATTAGAAAAAGAAAATTAAATATAAGGTTCTATCAACAGAAAAAGATGAATAACAAATAAGAAACGAATGGATAGAAGAGATCATATCATCACGCCTCATTCAGTCCTCTTGGGTAGAGACTGTCAAGTCGTCTGATCCAGGTTCTTTCCGTCCTGAGCCTCTCGCCGAGGGACCAAAGAGGATTGGATTCAAGGGCAGTGACCCTCATGGCTTCCAAGCCATGTATCATGAAGTGTCTCACTACATACCGTCTTTTCTCAATTTTATTTTTAATGTTATATGTGTGCTGGTAAATCCTTTGTAGCAACTGGTTCTTTGTCTGTCCTACATATTGTTTATCACATTTCCTACAGAAAATCAGATAAATGCAGTTAGACACTTGGGGAGGCATGTTTTGTTGAGTGGAGTAAATCTGTTTGTTAGTCTTATTTTGAACCCATCTTCTGTGTGTTAAATGTTTGTGTGTTTTACCTCTGGATTTGGGTTGTGTTGATTTTATTTTACTACAAACTAATGTGTCTAATAGATTAGTGTTTCTTTTATACGCAGCGATCGGCCTATGTTTTCGTAATGTATACGTGGGTTCAATAAATTTTGTAAAGTTTCCCTTGGTGGCTTTATTTAATTGAATACTGTGTTGTGAAAAAAATGATACCAAGGGAACAATTTTGTTTCTTTCTTGTGTAATTTTAACCGGATTCGTGACCGATTGATTGAATGACCTGATGGCCTTTCTGAGGTATCTTCTGGAGTATTTTCTTCTTTTCTTCAAGGCCTTAAAAAGAATCTTTACTGCTTTCCTGAATTCTGTTTCTTGTGAGCATATACGATAGAATCTGAGAAGTTGTGACTTCAGTATGCCACGAAAAGTATGGCTTGGATGAAAACTATCCCTATGCAGTAAGCAGTGCGTATCCGTAGGCTTGAAGAAAACCTTGTAGTCGAGGTATCCCGTCTCAGAAAAGTTTGGTCCTTTGTACGTCACAACATCTAAGAAATTTACTTCTGATGAGTTCGTTTCAAATTTAATCTTTATCGACTCCTGCTGACGATTAAGATGATGTGTAAATTTTCTAAACTCATCCATGCCATGGGTCCAAATGCCCCAGATGTCATCCAAAAATCTGAAATATGCAAACGGTTTTACGTGAAAAGATGCTAAGGCCCTCCGTTCCCAAGAGGCCATGAATATATTGGCGTACGACGGAGCGAACTTTTTGCCCATCGCCGTGCCTTTTATCTGTAAATGAAATTTTGAGTCAAATTCGAAGTCATTTTTTGTAAGATTTATTTCCAATAGTTTTAATATATAATTGTCCGGCCTCTTGGGATCCGGGAACCTTAGCATACAATCCTTCACGGCCTTCATGCCCTCTGTTGTCTCGATGTTTGTATACAAACTGTCGATATCTATGGTAAACAAGAGTGAATCAGTGGGGACCAAAAGATTTTTTGTTTTTTGAATAAAATCATAAGTATCTTTGAGATAACTTTCGTGCTTTTGCGAAATTGGGCCTAGAAAATATTCTATGAATTCTGCCGTGTAGTAAGACTCGCTGTCACAGTCAGAAACAATGGGCCTTCCTGGAGGTATCTGAAAAGCCTTACTCCAACTCCCAGGATCCTTGTGGATCTTTGGTAAAAGATAAAACCGCCTGGGCCTAGGCGTTCCCGATCCAAGTAGATAATTCTTTTGTTCGCCACTGATTACTCCCTTGTCACACATCTCTTCTAAGATGGTTCTTATTTCCAATGAAGTCTGAGGGTACATAGGTGCCGTGAGGGGCTTGTAATGATCTTTAACTTCTAGCTGTCTCCTCCCCTCCCACAGATAGTCTTCCTTATCCATGAGAACCACAGCATTTCCCTTATCGGCCGGTTTGATCACCAATCTATTATTCTTCTGTAATTCTTTGATTGCTTGTTTTTCGCGTGTTGTAAGATTCTGTTTTTCTATCAGGCCCCAATTTAGGTGGTTAAATGCGTACATGTCTGCTCTGATAAGGGATCTAACATGTGGGGGTAAGCTAGAGAGAGTCGGTGTCCACTCTGACCCGTGAGTGAATGGCAGTTTCTTTTTATTACTTTTTTTATTTTCAAAAAAACTTTCTAATTTCAACCTTCTGTGATATTTTTGTAAACCTTGTAATAATTCTAATTTTTGTGTCCTCACGTTTTGTGGTGTAGGGACGAACGAGAGTCCTCTGAGGAGTACTGCCCTCTGCTCAATTGACAGAGTGGACGACGATAGATTAACTATTAATTTATCTTGACTATTTATAGGGTTCACGGTTCTCAAAAGTTTAAAGACCGTGCCCAGTGCTCCAACATATGACGAGCTGTTGATGATGTCCAATGTATTAAGTCACTCTCAACCCTGAATTGACCAGAGGGCAGTGAATCCAGGAAATTGAGGTTTGTTCTGATGTACTCATTAATATCCAGTAGAAGATCCTGTTCTTCTCTGGGAAGTTGATCACTAAAATTGACCACTGGTACCACTACTTCAGTGTGTGGTAACCGGGTTCTGGCCAATCTATAAGCCCTGTGGATCTCCTTGCTGGTCGTTGAGAAACATCTTTGGGAACGGTTGTTCAGGCCAAACGACATCACCAAGATCTCCGGTTCCAAGGCAATAGTAGCTCTTTCCACTAAATTGCCAGCGTGTTGGAATTTAGCTCCCGGAAAGCTATCTATTTGTAAATCTGGGATATTAAATGCTGGAATTCTGGACACGTTGGAGTCTCCAATAATGATAAACTTTTTCTTTAGATTGAGACTCCAATCCATTTGTTTTCTGTCCGTATTGATGTGTCGATATGGCCGACCTACCGACCTCGGTGTTGTAGGAGTGGTCGGAGCAACCGTTTCCCCCTGTTGAGCTTCTTTCTGACGTGATTCTGTCACACTTTCGGATTGTGTGACTTCCTTCTGTCCCTCTGTTTCATTTTCTCGAATCATCTCTTCTAAGAGTTCTAACTGCCTGGCTGCATCTCCTGAGTATGGTTGAATCTCTCCCGAGTCCTCAGAAAAGGTCACAGGAGAACCAGGTAGTCTAATGAGGGAGGGGAGAGGAGGTTGTGCCCCTGCGATCCCCATTAAGGTTGTTGCACCTTTCTTTATGTTATGTTCAATGCGTGTTGTTGTCACGTCTTCCCTTTCTTGTACCCGTAGTAATTCACGAGAGGGTGAAAGAGGGTTTTGTGTTTTCTGTTGTGTTTCGACCATGTTTGTAGTCTGTTTTTCAACCGTGTCTGTTTGTTCCTCTGTGTTAACTAGCAAGTCAGTAAAAATCCTCCTAGGTTTTCTTTGTGGGAGAGGTGGAACTGATCTGACTGGTGTTGGTTCCAGAACCGGTCTGGGTTCAAGAGGGGGGAACTCCGTATCAAAGGACCAATCCCCTCGAATCGGAGGGGTATTAGTCGTACCGTTCGGAGTCTCTCGTCCCCTTGGAGATGTTTGTACGTAAATATGTGTTGTGCCTGGTTTGGGCCTCACTGTTTGTGTTTCACGTGGAGCTTCATCCACGGCAGTAGCACGTGACTCCTTTTCCCGTTCCCTTCGATCATATTCATCACATGATTCTGCCGTGAAGAGTGCTTCGACACGTGTGAAAATGTCTGGGTCTACCCGTCTCCCAAAGTTCTTGTTGGTCCAGGTCTTCGCAATTTCGAAGGCCCGGAACCAATCCTCTGGGTCTGTTTGTCGTCTGAGTTCTGTTAATGTTTTTTCCACCGACGTTTCATAGTGTTCTTCCAATATCGATTGCGCATTGTGTGCCCAATTCTTTGCATTGCCCTCCAGAAGTTTTTTGACTCTATCATCGGGCAGTGCCGGTTTGATGGAATTAATTAACAGGTCTGTTAATCGTTTAAAAGTCACGGGTGTATTATTTGTCACTTTAGTAGTTGTTTTGTTTAAGTGGTGTACAAATCTAATCAGTTTGTACATGACCTTTACTGTGGTTCTTAGTTTTGTTGTAGCTGGAATGTAATTTGATTTCTGATTAGTTTGATCAAAATATCTCCTAGGTCTGCCCTTTCCTCTCCCTTCTTTATGAGGAAAGCGGCGTGTCTCCCTATCTCTTTGAAACCTGTTCGGTGGTTGTTCTATTCTGCTGTCTCTACTCACTCCGTTGACGCACGAGAAGCCACCCGCTCCGTCACCGGCCGAGCCATGAGAGGATTCAACGTATACATCTCTTTTGCTCCAGGCCCGTGGTTCGGATGGTTCCGTTTCATGAAGGGTGTCCCTTTCTTGCACGAAAGTTTGGTATTCACGTGAATCATAATCTCGAGGATTATATTCACGTTCATTGTCATCATCATAATAATGCCAATTTTCATCACCCTCATTCCTCCTGCGTCTAACTAGAGCCTTTCTGTGGTTTCTACGAGCTGTTCTAGTCATTCGTTTTTGTGGTCTCACCTGATCAAAGTCACTGTACGATTGATCAGTGTTATATGTGTCTTGTGGGAAAGTTCTGACCAGCCTGTGGTCAGAAAACAGACCCCTATCGGTGAGAGCACGTCTGTCTGTTTGTTGTCTTTGTCTGTATTGAGTATTTGTGAATTCCCTTCTTCGTGGGAAAAAGTTTTCATTTTTGTTTTGAGGATATCTGTTTTTTCTTTCTTTGTAGTCAGGAAAATATCTGTTTTCCCATTCTTGTTCCCTGAATCTTCCTAAACTAAACTCCATACCCTCTTGGTATGTGTTTCTGTTTGGCAGAGATCTAGATCTGTGATTAGGACAATATGTATGAATATTATTCTTGTTATAACGATGATCATCTTGACCATCGCTATATACACTTTGTCCTTGTTTGGTGGCCCAAAAACGGGCCTTTTGTTTATATTCTGTGTCCCGAAATCGGCGTGGATCTACTAAATCGTCTTCAAAAGACAAATCCTCCATATCCATCCACCGATTTCGTGGTTGTTTACCAGCACGGGGATGTGCTGTTTGTTTGTTTAAGAAATAACGTCGTTCTTCGTCAGGTGGTACGGACGTGAATCTGACGTTGTTTCTTTGCATCGTTCTCGGTCTGTATCTCTCAAAATGTCTCGTCATGACAGTTGTTATTATCTATCAATCTGGTGGAATTCCTGAAAACACGACGTTACTGTATCACGCGACGTTTCGAAGTAGATAACTTCTTCCTCAGGCCACAGAACGTCGTCTTCCTAGAATGTAACCGATCAAAGCTTTAACTACCTATCGCTGTGAGAGCTTGGAGAGAAATGAGTCTCTGTAGCCTCTCCCTCGTCGAACAGCAACCCGAGGGGGGCGTGGCCATGACGTCATAGCCTCCCAGTTCTCTCAGATCGCTATTTTATATCCAATATTATAAAATGTAACCTGTATTCCTGTATTTTAATATTTTTAATCCTGTAATCGTTCTGTTCCAAGATGAAATATATTGTTTGTTGCCATTTTTAACTTTTTTAAAGGTGTTTTTAGTGAGTTTTAAAGTTAACAATCGAATTAATTTATACACTCCTCATCAAATCCACTCCAAACCTCTACATAAATGTAGGTGATGTTAACTAGTATTTTTTGTGATGATTTTCAAGACGGGGCATTGAGATTTTTCTTTTTGAAACTTGTAAAAATTGAAAATCTTATAAACTATGTCAGATTTTCCACGTGCTGCCCCAAAAAACCTTTCACTGTTCTTCCATACTGACGTTATAAAAAATAAAAATCTATTTTTGACTGTTAGTTTTCTTTGGGGTTGATGCTCGAGTGTAAAACACAGGATTATTATGGAAAAATGAATGTATAAGTGTATAACATTGTGATTTGTTGTGATAATCATGCTCCTTCTATCCATTGTGTACCAAAGGTTTCTGTAATTATGATAAAACCCAGAAATTATGTGTAAAAAAAGTGTAAAATAGACAGTAAACCAATATATGTTTTAAAGCCATTCTGTGTGCTTTTCTATAGCTCCATCTTGTGGCCTGATGGCCGAAGTGCCATGTGGGCAAACATGTAGTCTCAATTACTCTGTTTAATATATCCACTATAAATAAATAAATTACTACTATGTTTATAGTATTATTATATGTGAAGATAAGTGAGGTGGGCACTGATTACAGGGCTTCCTTCTCCCAGGCACCAAAGTGCAGAGACGTGGCACGGGCTTGAGTTAGGAATTAAAAATCTCCAAAGGTCAGACTAGTCTGACCTTGGTTGTGCACTGGCCTACATTTCCGCTGCCCGCTTCAGTGCCTGCTTGAATTCGGCCCCTCATCTCAGCGCCCACCAAACCTCATCCTCCTTTGTCTGTGTCTTTTGGATGTTTCCTCTTTTATTTTTAATTTTTTGTCTGTGTATTTTGGATGTTTCCTCTTTTATTTTTAAATTAACGGATTAATTAATTAGGGGTATTTTAGTCTAGGGGTTTAAAGCGTTTTAGGTGTAAAGTATAAGAGGGGAATTTTACTCAGGGTTAGTGACCTTAGGTTTAGGGCCATGTTTGGGGTCAAGGTTAGATAATTGTACCCATTAGGGTAAAAACCGTCAGGTGTCTAGAATTCACATGGTCACTCAGGGCTAAGTTTTAGGCGTCAGAGGGGAATTTTACTCAGGGTTAGTGACCTTAGGTTTTAGGCCCATGTGTAGGTCGAGTTTTTAGATTAACCAATTAATTAATTAGGGGTATTTTAGTCTAGGGGTAAAAGCTTTTTAGGTGTCAGGTATAAAAGGGGAATTTTCCTCAGGGTTAGTGACCTTAGGTTTAGGGCCATGTTTGGGGTCAAGGTTAGATAATTGTACCCATTAGGGTAAAAAACCGTCAGGTGTCTAGAATTCACATGGTCACTCAGGGCTAAGTTTAGGCGTCAGTCAGATGTTACTTCTGAAAAATAAAGAGTCACAGTTTTTGATTAATTTTATTGATCATGTGGATATTAGAAAAAAGAAAATTAAATATAAGGTTCTATCAACAGAAAAAGATGAATAACAAATAAGAAACGAATGGATAGAAGAGATCATATCATCACGCCTCATTCAGTCCTCTTGGGTAGAGACTGTCAAGTCGTCTGATCCAGGTTCTTTCCGTCTGAGCCTCTCGCCGAGGGACCAAAGAGGATTGGATTCAAGGGCAGTGACCCTCATGGCTTCCAAGCCATGTATCATGAAGTGTCTCACTACATACCGTCTTTTCTCAATTTTATTTTTAATGTTATATGTGTGCTGGTAAATCCTTTGTAGCAACTGGTTCTTTGTCTGTCCTACATATTGTTTATCACATTTCCTACAGAAAATCAGATAAATGCAGTTAGACCACTTGGGGAGGCATGTTTTGTTGAGTGGAGTAAATCTGTTTGTTAGTCTTATTTTGAACCCATCTTCTGTGTGTTAAATGTTTGTGTGTTTTACCTCTGGATTTGGGTTGTGTTGATTTTATTTTACTACAAACTAATGTGTCTAATAGATTAGTGTTTCTTTTATACGCAGCGATCGGCCTATGTTTTCGTAATGTATACGTGGGTTCAATAAATTTTGTAAAGTTTCCCTTGGTGGCTTTAATTTAATTGAATACTGTGTTGTGAAAAAAATGATACCAAGGGAACAATTTTGTTTCTTTCTTGTGTAATTTTAACCGGATTCGTGACCGATTGATTGAATGACCTGATGGCCTTTCTGAGGTATCTTCTGGAGTATTTTCTTCTTTTCTTCAAGGCCTTAAAAAGAATCTTTTACTGCTTTCCTGAAATTCTGTTTCTTGTGAGCATATACGATAGAATCTGAGAAGTTGTGACTTCAGTATGCCACGAAAAGTATG